>NC_050604.1:9808055-10108055 GCF_013368585.1 Megalops cyprinoides
CCACAGGATGAAAACATAATGAGGTCAATGCAGCTGTTTGAGAATGTCTTATAACTCCGGTCTGCTCTGGAGCCCCTTGATAACCACTTCCTCGTTCTTCGATATGTTCCTCACAGGACCTTCAACTCCGTACTCCATACAAGATATCGACAATGTGCCGGGGGCACATTCGGTAGTATTTTATGCAATCTCAACTGGTTTGACTGCTCCCCCTTGAAAATGCTGTATACATTTATTACAGTAAGCTCCATTTTAGGCATTTTGAAGAAAGATAGAGTTATTATAATATGTAGTGTATTTAAATGTGAAGTCACAAGGAAATGGTTCGTTTCAGCATTGAATTGTTTGCGATTCATCCTCCACTTAGCCTGTAAGGCCATTCAGACAGTATTTGTGTTTCTTTATACAAAAAAGCATTTTGTGTCTGTGAAGCTCTCAACATAATACGTACAAAGAATTCTGTCTTAAGAAGACATGTTTTCTGTCCCTGGTAATTACACCTTGCAAGATTTGAGCTAAATCCTTCAGGCTCAAAGTGCTGTGTATATATTCCCCTCCTTCTATAATGCAGTAACTCTGCCAGTTGTCTGCCTTCATTTTATTTGTCATTGCTCTGTCATTGAAAATCTCCCTCTGGCTGCATTGATAAGCAAGTGTGTGGCCAGACTTCTTTACTGAAGGTGATTTAGCCTGTTTCATTTAGCTGTGATTAAAAGGGTCACCTCCGTCGCTTATTGTATTTGCTGAAATCCACAAGCAGGACATGTTTCCAAACCCTAGAGCCGTGGCAATCCTCCTTGAGTTTGACTGACAAAGACACTGTTTAAGACTTACGCTGTGTAATATAAACATGTACAGAACATTATATAAGAAACGTACGAGTGACTTGAAAGACTGATAATTTTTTTGCCAATTACAATAACAGGTCATACATTACATCGTGTACCCTTCGTAAGGCCTTCACAAGACATACATCACGCCTTCATGAGCATGTCATTCCTATATACTTTGTAAAGCATTCACATACAACTTCAGTGCTTATGTGAGCTTAAGTAGAATGATATAGCACATTTTTGTAAAAAAAAAAAAAAAAAGAAAGAAACTAGGACATGAACATGAACGCGCTGTATCACTATGAATGCTTTGCAATGTAGCCATGCCATGCTCCGTTTATGTTCCTTTATGCTCACGTTATGTTGAGTGTGATCCAATGTTATACTATAGTTCATATGTATTCCCTATTTGATTTTCATGCTGGATATTGAAGAGCGTAGTTTCCTGTAGAGGCACACAAACGCTGTAGTATTTACCTCAAGTATGCAACTTTGACATGATGTCCTACCATGCAGCTCAAGGAGGTGTTAGCGTTTTTTTACTTGACATACTGTATGTGTATATTTCTTGTATGTTTCATCCATGGTTTTAAGTGCTAGTTACTATGTTTTGACTGCATGGTAAGCAGAACTTGGCCCTTTTGTTTCATTTGAATAACTGATCATGATGACATTGTATACGCAAAATTAAAGCAGAGTAAATGTACAGTATTCGATGATATATCACAATGAAGAAGTATGTGTTTTTTATTGCTGTCTCATGTTGGGAAGTATTAAAGCTTTGAAAACACCATATGGAAGAGTGCTGGCAGATACAATGACGGAGTGCAATCAGTCATTCCTGTGTTAAAACTGATCTCCTAACTGCTTGGCTGTTTCCTTCAGATTGTTGCTATCCCCCATTCACTCCCAATCACTTCTGGCTTGTCCTCTCGTTTGTATTGTGCCTGAAGATCTAATGTAATGTCTGATTAGAGGACTGATGCATTGGAGATCACCCTGAGAGGACTGGGATTGGCAGGAAGTGCACTAGGGAAACAATTGAAAGATGTTCCAGCCATGAGACATGCTGGGTAACAGCATGGCACAGCATGGATGCCAATTCAGCTTTAGACATCTTAAACTGAGGCTCTCTATTCTCTCTGTCCATCTCTACTCGGGATCTGAAGGATGTATGATTTTAATCTGATTTCACTTTGCCCCTAACTTTGTGCGTGTGCGTGTGCGTGTGCGTGTGCGTGTGTGTAATGAACAATAATGAGTTCCTTAGTCCCATGAAAAAAATGTAAGAAATAATAATGTGTAAGAAAAAACATAGCTCTTAAGAGCTGGAACACATTTATTCAAAGTTCAGACATGATATGTAATTGTTAGATTCAGTCATGCTTCAAGTTCTTTCTGCAGTTTTACTGTATAATAGTAGTATGCATTCATGAGGGATTCACTGGGACCTAACCAATTAACCAATTAGCACCTACGTCAGCCATGGACTGGAAGCTTTCCAACAATTTATCCTGATTGGCTAAGACATTGTACAGCAGTGAATAGCCATATAATACAGCCATAATAATATGTTCTCTATTTCTGAGTGCATGATAATGGAGTATAATTTTGGTAAATTAACCATTGTCACTACTGATATGTTTATAAGGTAGGCTACAATTAGCTGTTAATACATTCTTGGAGTAAATCTTACATTGTGTAAATATGCATTAGATGAATATGCCTTTATGATTTTTATATGCTGGAGGCTCACCCACTGGTAAGTTATTTTTCCCCCTATCTGTTTCAAACTTGTATGGATTAACTGTGGTGATGACATATTTTGACTTTTATGACATTTTGCCATAAAAGTCAAAATATGAGTCACTGATATTGTTTATCTCTGTGTCACATTTACAGATTTTCCTGATCATTCAAGTTGAAAGTTTACTGTAAATTCAGATCCATTAACAGTGTTGAATATGTTTTCGCATTGTATACCCATTACATGGCATCAGACACATATATTTACATTACACATCCATTAATTTACAAGAAATTAACACTTATATATTGTTTTCATAGAAAACGTAACAATGAAGGTCACAATATTGTTATGATTTGGATACGGATAACATCCATAACATTTGTTTCAATACTTCAGCCAGTCTACTGTTGTGGACCTATATCAGTAACCACCTGGAATGATATAAAATTAGTCGTTCAGGGATCACGTTATTCAAATGAATAATGATGGCAGCTTTGATCAGCAACCTTATGGGTGTGCTAGGAGTTCACTTTTTTAAATTGAGGGTGAAAAAAAACTCACTTCCCCATTAGGTTTCATATGTCCACTGGGGTAGCTGAACATACATGTGGTAATAGCGACCCCCACTGGTTGTATTTTTCTTGACGTTTGCAATTTTATTTCCAGGTTTGAGTAATGGTACCAAGCATTATGGCCCTTTCACTGCTAGATGAATTAAGGTTTACTTACACAAGGCAATTATATTATTTAAAATCATTTAGAATATACAACACCATGCCCTAGACACTTCACATAGTCATGAAACTATAATGAGACATTTCTTCACTTGTTGGAAAATATATTTACCAAAACAAAAGGGGATTTAAAGATGGAGAAGGTATTTGGGAAGGGTCATTTCCAAACATCTTGTAATTCTGTAGTCCTGCGTCTAGTTATTCTCAGTTTCAATCTGATAATGTACAGGAAATCAAGATGCCTGCAGGGATAAGTAGCTACTTTTCAGTGTTCGGTCAATGTTACCTTTGAAGTGCAGACATAATGATCATCCCTACACCTTCCTCATAAAGACATATGAAGTGAAACTCAGACTGCAAAATGTGCATCGCCTCCATATTCTTAATCAGTATCTGATGAACACTTAAAAAAGATATTTAAAAACAAAAGATGGTTGGTAATACCCAGCCTTCCATTTTAACAGATGCATTTAGGAATCAAATTGCTTGTAAAGATTAATGAAATCCTCCATTTTACCGGTGAAAGATAATCAGGATCATATTGTAAGAAATTTAATTGTCTGTCCTGGGGAAATTCACAATGTAGTGCGCAATTAGTGGTTTACATTATATTACATATTCAAACCACTCAGAATTAGTATAGCCTACTTTTTGAAGTGACGTGTGAAGAACTCTTTGATGGGTTTTTTATTTTATTTTTTACTGATGCGGCAAAGGTTAAAAGCTCAGCAGCTGTGCCCTTCCTAGGAACTGGAACCTCAAACCTTGGTTGATTTGTACAGCAATCAATGAAGATGCTCATCAGTCCATATTATGCTCATTATATTATTATTTATATTATTATACTATTTAACTATTCGTTAGCATATTTATTGCTGCTGCCCATATTAAGTTGGATGAAAAAAACAAAAACAACCACAAGCCGGATGGATTGAAACATGGTAGTTTAATCCAAATACAGTCCTAGAAAGGCTTTAATGTAAAAACATTACACAATGCCATCAGTCGTCTTCCTAAATGCCCACAGATGCTTCCATTTTTCAAGACTCTCCATTAGAATGTACTACATTCCATTTGTTGTCTTTTACAGAGTACAAAACAGGTCTATCCATTCACTACAATGGTTACACACATATTACCTGAGACGTATATGCATACAAACCATTTTTATTAATGCGAAATTAATATAAGAACTTTAACACAAAGTATTTGCAAAGTTGCATCGTGAGGACAACTCATCAAGGTGAATGAAAATAAAAAAGACTGCTAAAAGGCACATCATGTTTTGTTTGTGTATGAGAACATATAAATCAAAGTATACAAATGTACTTCATGTGATTAGTTGCATGGATTAATGCATGGATACTGACAGGCCAGGATTATGCTGTCAGGTTATGAAATCTGAACCTTTTTGAGATGCTAGCTGCAGGTACACAAAGCACTGAATATGTCACAAAAAAACCGTGGTTGATCTTCTTACAAAGAAACAAACTTATTCTTTCATTGACAATTGTGTAAACATCAGAGTCTGTGCTTTCCTACCTGAAGCTGCAAACGGCTATTTCAATGTGTCTTGTCTTATTTGGTCCAACTGGAGGAAACTGGAACACACTTATGGAAGTAGAGTCTAGTTACAATTTCTCTCCTTTCTCCTGTTCTCGATGGTGTTACATGAGACTGGCAGAGTGATTTCAGACAAACCTAAAGTGCATACAGGGCAGAATAACTAGGCCAAGCCTAACCACGGCCTCTTATTTGCTGTTTGCTTGCATGTTGGGACAAACAGATTAATTTCAGAATACAGAACTTTGAAATGCTTAAACTACTTACCTATAAATGGGAGCACGCACACATACCTGGGACAAGGAAAGTGTGGAATGTTTTTTTTTCTGTGTACCTTTCCACAGAACCTGTAAATCCTTTAGATTTTATTCATTTAAATTTTTAACCAGTTAGATTTATTTACATCGGATAATGCTGGTAGGTTTTCTAATCCCCATCCCTTCCAAAAAAACTGAAATGCATGTATGTTTTTCCCTTACTGTATGATGGAACTCTGTACATAATGTACAAATGGAATCAGTAACTGAAAAAAAAAACAATTAACCAAACTCTACCTGCTCTTGGTAAATGATGTTGAGGCTATTAATTTAATACCCACAGCATCAGTTCTCATCTACAATTAAAGCTAGAAAGAGGACATATTATTCCAGTTTCATTATTATGTATTTGGCACACAAAAATATTCATATTGCCACTGAACTACAGTCATTTTTGTACCATTATTCTCTAGGTAGAGATTAGGGTGTTAAATGCCATAATAAGATTTAAGCTTATTTGTATAGTTTACACATTGCTTGTAAGAAAAGCCCATGAGAAACAATCTACACTGACACTGCCCGCATTCCTTACCACTCACTCATAACTCCTCATATCAACTTTGGTCTCTGATCAGGCAGAAAATCCATTGTCTAAAATGTAATCTCCTCGTCTGGGTGCTGTGTGCTGGCCACTGTGTACAGATCAGTCTGTAGTCAGCAAATGTTTCCTGTTGCTGCTTGGGAGGCGGGGGGGGGGGGGGGGGGGGGGGGGGATGGGGTGAGTGAGTGAGACATGTGGGGATGTGTCTATGTAGTTCCTAACAGCTTCTGTTAGGAAGCCAAGGTGCTGAACCACAGCACTACAGCGCAGAGAAGGCCTTAGAGAGGTGTGATATTCGCACTGTAGTTATTAATATATGTAAGACTAAAATGTTCTACACTGCCATTGAAGTGATTCCTCAGAGAGGTGGGTTTTGGGGCCTGGGGACGGTTAGGTGAGCAGCTGCCGGATCTCTCGGTGGACGTAGCACAGGAAGTCCATGTAGGAGGCCCCTCCGTGCAGGCCCTTGTCCTCCACTAGGTGCTGGCGGAACAGCATCTCTGGCTGCTCTTTCTGCTTCACGATCAGGAGCTGGGAAACCACAGAGAAAGGGCTTACTTCACCAGGAGCACCACTGTGTTTCACTGTACTATATATACACTATTTGTATGAGCATCTACATATTTATCTATATACTTATGTGTATTATTACTCTTGTAATTATTTCAGTTCTGTAGAAGGGTAATATGTCATGATATATCAAATACAACAGGAGCAATGAGAACAAATGCTGCAGGCAACAAAAAGTGACAAAATTAAAACGCATGACAATAAAATCGTAAACTTTCACCCTTAAGAGCAACTAACTAGTATGTATTGGTATGTACGTATGGGTGCATTGATCTTATCTTGAGCTGTATGCATTTTCAACTCCACTGAGGTTTTTGGATTTCTCTTGGGTGTAAGATATCAAACTGTTAAATAGTATCATTTCTGATTATTCCCATGAGGAACACGCCACACACTCGATGAGCAGTTAGCAGAGTACGGCTGAGTGTTAAGGTGAGATTCATAGTATTTGTTTGTCTTGTTTTCGGCTGAAATGTTTGGCTGGTTGGTGCTTTCTCAGTACCTTCATAGAGTGAGACCGCTGCTGTCTTACGCGTTCCACAATGGATCGCAGCTTCTTAGACTGAGGACTGTCCAGCTCAGGTAACGTGCTCTGTTGGAGAGATTTAAAGGGTCGTTTATTCTTTGCTGTTTCCTTCCTTCATTTCTTCCATCATTTATTCAGGACTCACTACAGCACTCCAAATACTATCATAAAAAGACTGAACTCACTGAAAACACATTTGTAGTGCAACGCATCTGCTTACAGCCAATGTTAAATGACTGTTGCAAGACAGAAAGTTTCTTTTTTATCTAAGTACCTTTTAAAATATGTAGAAAAACTGTGCTGCTGGCCTTACACAGTCATCACCTCAGTCTTTCATCATAAACTATTTGTGGACATGTAGCATATATATTGATATGAACCACATAATCTGCAACTCTAAAAGGCCGCTTTTTTCTAAACCCTGGGGATATAAACGCTCTCTGCCACTAGAGGGCGATGTCTCACCACGTCAGAGCCAATGTGGGCGAAGGAGGGCACGTTGAAGAGGCTCTGGATGAGCTCAGGGGGGCAGGCCAGGCCCAGCCACAGGAAGAGGTGGCGGCCGTTCTCCAGCAGGAAGAGCCCGCCCTCGGCGAGGCGCTCCTCGGAGCAGCGCACGGCTGACGGCAGGGCGTCGCTGCCCATGTCCATGTTGTGCTGTGGGGGGGGGGAGTGCAGTGAGTGGGGGAGGAGACACACATACATTCCAATGGAGCCAGTATGCATTAATCAGTGTTTTATTACACTGTATCTCTACATCGATGATCTTCACTTTGGGTGCAGAGATTGCCATACATTGAAGAGCAGCTCTCTCTTCTTTTAATAAAAAGGTTAGGCACTGAGTTACTTCAGAAGCTTTCTTCACTTGCTTGTCCAAAAACAGCCACACAGGCATCTGGACTGAAGCTGATGTTTTCATTTGCAAGCTTTTCTAAACATGGACAGCACAGCTGCATAGAAGGACATGACTGCACATTAGAAATGCACTGCCTTATAAGTCTACTGCTTCTTTTAGATTTAGGAAAACACCTAGAAACAGCAGAACACCAGAAATACATGCTTTATTAGCCTGTCACTGCTTTAAAGTTTAGAAAAATACCACAGAAATATAGTGCTTTCTTAGCCTATCCCTTCTTTTATATTTAGCAAAGCACCACTGAAATTCACCCCCTTATTAGCCTATCCCTACATTTTAGAAAGAAATCACCATATATATCTATCTGTATTACCTTGTCCCACTAAAACACTAAGGCTAACACACATGTGGATTGCTGAAGTGAACATGCTTTTGCAAGCGCACTACCATGACCTCACCAGTGGGAGGAGCCGGGGGTAGAAGAGGACCTGGGTGTCCTCCACACCCATGGAGGTCATCGTCAGCCTCTGCAGGGCGCGGTCGTCTGTGGAGAGCTCCGGGCTGCCCACCAGGGGGGCGCTCTTCATCAAGCTGTTCATATACACCGGGAACACCTTCATGGCGTCCGGCAGGATCAGCTGGAGGTCAGGGAATGGGGGTGTAACGTTACTCATTTGCCAAGCACACACATTTACCCTGAGACACTTTCAATACTCAGAAGTTTACATATTATACATTCCTGCTTTACAACCATTGGACACACCCAAAATGCTGTTCTTGTACAGTTTCTTTCACTCAAGAATTATACTAATACTACCTACCTTGGTACAGAATGCTGCACACATTTGAATTTGGGACTCAAACCCACAGCCTTCAGCTTCCGAGTTTTACACGATACAGTGCAGAAAGTGAGTGGACTATCTATGTTCGGTGTCATTTTTCTCTCGCCAATTCATAAAGCTACCATCAGGCCGCTGTTAATGTAATTTACTGGCCTGGCTATTCCCACACAAGCTCTAAATCAGTGCTGTTTATAGGCATGATCACCGAGGCCTTGAGGCCCATGCTAGCCTCTCTGGGGACTGGCGGTAAGGGAGGCGCAGAATATTAAAAATCAACACAGCAGGATCTTCAGCCAGAGAAGTGGGATCAGGTCCCTGTTCTCTAAGCGCATGAGTGAGTCTCCTAAGGAGACGGACATGGATCTCTTACAGTGCATCTCAAGTGACTTTATTACTGAGGCTGAACACAGGGGATTCTAAACAACCAGGAAGTCAGCTGACTCCGTGCTTTCCCACAACGTTGCCACGCCAAGGGTGGTCCTCCAGGACAACATAACCCAGGGCAGCATAAATCTCTGCCTTTGGGCCATCCTGCAGCGCACTCTCCTGGGGGCTCAACTTGAAATTCTCCCACACTTCTTCCCATAAAATCTCAAAATGATATCAAGCTCTGATTGGTAAACTGGTATACTTCTTCACAAAAACACTTAATATTGTAGACCAACAGGTACATAGTGATGGTGGTGGCAGCAGGAGACCCCTGTCCTTCACACTGTAGCAATATGATACATAGGTCATAGGTTTAAGACCTGATTACTGTATAGGTACAGTGAAGTAATGGCTGGTGAACTGTTCTAATAACCAGTTAGTTACAGGGTCAAATCCTTGGTGTGACAGTGCTGCTGCACCTTGGAGAAGTTACTGAACCTGAATGGCTTGAGTAAAGTAATCACGGTAAATGAAACCAACTTGCTGCACAAATGCTATTTCATAGCAGTTTAATTTATGACCATAAAATATGAGCTTTGTAAGTCAGCCTGGATAAGAGCATTTACTAGACAAATAAAGGAATAAATGCCTTATTTATTCTACTCCAGTAAAAAGCTCGGCTCTTTGCCTGGGCTCCTTAACATGTTTACAGAGCTCTGAGCACTGATCCCAGATCAGGACTGACCTGGCTGACTGCAGAGGGGCTGGCACAGTTCTTCCTGTAGCAGGCCAGCATGTGGGCCGTCTGGTTCACCAGGATCTCTCTCACCGCCTTCAAGGGCTGGTTCACCATGGCGCGGTACGCTGCGAGAGATGGGAGAGCCACGCAGAGTCATTCAGGTGAATACAGATGTTAAGATCATCTCACATCCAATCCTGACACACGCTCTATAAGAAGACTGTCCCTGCTAGAAGAGGTCATCAATAGGGAATGACTACCCATTAGAACAGTGTTTCTCAATCCTACTCCTGAAGCCCCCCTGTCCTGCATATCTTCAGTCTATCCTTGCTCCAAACACACCTGATTGAAATGATTAACATGCTCTTGATTAAACCAGGTGAACTCAACTAATCAAAAGTGACTGCTGAGTTCAGTCAGGTAGGTAGAGCAGGGAAAGATGGAAAACGTGCAGTGCAGGGGGGCCACAGGAGCAGGATTGAGAAACAGTGGATTAGAAGAACCATATTGTGCCACTAGAGGGCAGACTTGGTACATCTAATGATGTTCTCATAAAAAATTAACAGGTTTTCTAGCAATGGCAGGCAACTTGATCTCACTTCTAAAGTAGCTTAAATATGCACTAAATGGGTGGTGATCTTCACAGTGAACGTTAGCACTTTCTTTGCGTGTAACACCAATAACTCCAGTGGTCCTTGTTAATTAGCAGCATCTGTGTCAGATTAGCTTTCACCCTGTCTTTCCTGATGCATATTTCTACAGCAGCTGTGTGTGTGCTGGAAGTTGCTCTGGGTAAGAGCGTCTGCTAAATGGCATAATGTAATGTAATGTAATGTGTACTGCACATTCAGATGAGTCCACAGTCAGATGTGTACACAGCATAAACCACAGTGCAGAGAGGAAATGTGATTAAGCTGTGCAGGAAAGTGACTAGAGTTACCGGACTTGGCGAAGAAGTTGATGAGGGCATCAGTCTCACAGCTCTTGTAGAGGTCGGCCAGCTGGGAGCTGCAGTTGAGGCCGAGGTTGTGGACGCGAAGACGCCTCTGTCCACTCACGGTCGTGTACAGCAAGGCGCACTGTAGACACGCATGCATGAACACACACACACGCACACACACACACACACACAAACACACATACACACATACACATATACACAAACAGACAATGAGCAGGCTGCAGAGTAGTTCACATTACACTGACCACACCCTTTCAATTCACGCAAGTAAATTCACTACATGGTGGTATATTAAATAGACCAGTGGGGGTATGCCTGGTCTTAAGAGTGCTTAATAGCACCGTCACCCCAGTGGCAGGCCTGGGGATTTGTAGGATTGCAGAGGTTGCAAAACGCAAAGAAAACGTGCCCAGTGGTTCTGATTCACACTAGTGTTGACCGGTAGCGGGGAGGAAGAGAATGGCGGTCCATCCTCTGGAGTAAACCTGTTCGCTAAGAGCTGAACAGCACAGGGTGTCACCAGCGTACCTGTATCAGGGCCCCTGCGTCCTCGGCCAGCGTGTCGTCATGCTTGAACTCCACCGTCACGGCTTTGTCACAGTCCACCGCCGCCATCTCCACGTCGGTGGTGTTGTTCATGTAGATGGCACCGAAGAAGTCCGTCGCTCTGAAGCCTGAGGAGGCAAGCACAGAGCTTCATTGCAGGCTGGGGGAATGTCTGATTATTTTAATGATGAGCCACAAAGAAATGTAAATGTAAATCAGGCATCTCACTGTTTTAGTACCTTGAGTGTACGTTACAAAATAAGAGCCCCCCCAACTGATCTGTCATGAGAGAATGACTCCAGTCCCCCCGGAGGACCTTTATTTACTTTGGACCCTGGAAAACTTCCTCCATCATCCATCATGCACTGAAGTGATCCGGCAAATGTATGTCCTAACATGATGGTATCATTTACCCGTGTTGGTCCGAACTCGCATGATGGCATCAAATCCTATTGGCTTCTCCACATCCCTCCTCAGGTCACTGAGGAAAAGGTCACCATCGACTTGAACCTGAAATACATATGAGTTTAAACTTGACAAATAAATGGCGGTATATCCACCATTACGATGACAATTCTTTAAGTAACTGAAAGGGTCCACGGGGACATGGCTTGTGTTTCATTGCTCTGGTACCTGGAAGTTGCTGTACTTGTAGACGGAGCCGCCGGTGTGCAGGGATACAGAGCCCATGGTGGCAACGTCCACGTATTGGCTGGGAAACAGGAAGAGATCCACGCAGCAGCCAATGGACACACAGTCCTGGCACAGCTGCTCGTAGACACCCTTCTGAGGCTGGAAGAGTGTCTGCAGACCAACGGAAAACAAAGACTCACTACGTAGCAAGCATGTGTTCTTACACCAGATCCACACAATGCATCACAGTAGGTACTCTAACGCACAAATCATCTCAAACACATAACTCTTTTCTTGCTTATTTTACAGCCACCATTGTCACCATTGTCACTGAGACCACTGTCATTGACATGTCATTTCACATCCGTTTAATTCCCTTATTCTACGGCCATTCCATTCATCTTTGTATCTCTGCCTAGCAGTACAAAATTTTACCACCAGATGGCATTACAGTAGTGACTCATAGTTGTGAGACTGCAGAAGATCTAATCTCTACATTTTTTGACCATAAGTGGTGGCCTCCTGATTTCTTCATACACAGGGCTTCTATTTTTCAGTACTTCTGATTGCCAGCTTTAATTAGCCAGTGATCAGACTGGTGCTCTGATAAGGCAGTGATTTTATTTTGGAAACAGACAACCTGCCCCCCTCTGATACACTGAAGCTGGTTAAGAACAGAGACCCCCAGACCTATTGCTCAACAGAAATAACTGGGTGAAAAGCCTTTAAGACTTCTCAGAATTGATTCTTAGGGGGCTGTTAAAGCTCATGATCATTTTATTTTTCTGTCGATTGGCCTGGTGTTTGCATTGCATCATTTATTACAGTTGTGAAATTGGCATTGTAAAATTTAACTGAACAAGTTACAAGTCTTCTTTGTAGATGCTGTGAATCACTTGTTTTTGTATTTTTTACCTTTTATACAACTATTTACTACTGAGGCCAAACTTTTTATTTATAATGCATTTAACAGGAGAGGTCTATGTGTAGTTACTGAGTATTTTTCTTGATTCAATGAAATTTGTTAGCTGTTGAAGTATTTTACATGCATTTTACTATTTATCTTAATGTAATCTAAAAGGACATTTTGGCTGGTATAACAGTCATTGATGGGCCTGTTCTAAGAAAACCTTCACTGCTAAAAGAACTGAGAAAATAAAACATTGGTCAAACTACCATAAAATGTATGAGCAAAATACCAGGTGATCATATTCGTGGTCACTGTATAGAATGGTCACTGTGGTTGCTTGAATAGAACAATTTAATTGAATATAAAAACATTTTCACCAGAATTATAAAACTTATATTCAAACAAAAATGACAAAGAATTGCAATTTGCCAAGACTGGGTCAAGACAAACATGTCCTGGAACATCTAGCGCTTGTGTTATCCTAGGTCTGCAGAATCACTGAGCATCTTTTCAATATGTGAAAACTTTACTGTATATGATCAAATATATAAACTGATAGCCACAGCTGTGGTCAATCTCTCATTTTTCCCCCTAAAAAGCTACCATTATGAAGTCTTTCACACACAGCTGCTGTGACAGACATCATTTATAGCCCTTCAACAACCTCACTCAAAAGGTTATTCTACTTGCCTCAGTATCTCTGCCTGTCATGACATTGTTCTACCAATAGATGGCATTAAGGGGTAACCGTCTGCTATCTGAGAGCACATTTCTGTAAGTGGCTATGGTGACACACCTTCTCTTTGTCGGTGTTGATCAACTTCTTGTCGTCTCGGTTCTTCAGTTTCCCAGGAGCCTCGGCGGTGGGGATGGAGGAGTGGAAGATGAAGAGCTTGCCATTGCACTCTGCGGCCTGCAGGAAGAGGGCAGCAGAGGGCGCTATTGTGGTGTCGTTGTGTAGGGACACAGTGCATGTATATGACACCATGTGCTGCTTACTAGACATTTATAAATAATCCCATCTGCATGTTAACTTGGTCTAGGTACGGCTAGATTTTTAGGCGCCCATGCCTCTCACCTTCAGCGCCTCCACGCCCGCCTGGACGACTGGAGCGAAAACAGTCTCGCTCTCACTGGTGTCGGCAAACATTTCAGGAATCTGATCCAGCAGACTTGGGGGGCAAAAATAGGCTCAATCAGATTTTACAGCATGTTCGTAACAAGCATGTCCACGACACTTAACAGATACAGGTTACTTATATACATTGTCACTTCATAGATACGGCGGAAAAGAAGCCGCACCACATTACATTACATTATTGTCGGGTAGCAGATGCTCTTATCCGACTTACAATTTTATCGATTTACACAACTGGATATTTACTGAGGTAACTGTGGGTTCAGAACCTTGCCCAATGGTACAACAGCAGTGCCCCAGCACGGCATAGCACCAGCAGTCTTTTGGTTACCTTACCACTGTGCTACACTGCTGCTCCTGCTGCTGCACAATTCACTGTAAAGCAGGTTCCAAAGGTGCATTTATTCTATGGAAACACACACCATCATTAAGACTGTATCTACTTCAGGCCCTCTGGTTTCTCTCTTAGGAATCGAGTTTAACATTGTGTGAAATACACCGATGTTCCCTCTAAGGGAATGCGAGTCCCTCGTGTGGACTTACTTGTTGATAACGGATCGGGATTCCTGGAAGTTGACCAGGAAGCCTTCCAGCAGCGGCACGAACATCTCGGCCACGTCGGACACCACCATCATGTGCGGTTGGCCCAGGCCGCTCTTCACGTTGTAGAAGTGCAGGATCTTGTTGTAGGTGACAAACCCCACCCGGACCGCTGAGGACTCCGCCCCCTCCTCCCTGCACAGGACGAAACAGAACGCCGAGTCACCGTTCAGTCCTGCCCACCAGGAATCCACTCCTGAACCATCTGCATTGTACCGTCCAGGGCTCATATCATAACATACATATAACCTACATATTAACATGGAAATGGCTATGTCAGTTTGAATCTGTGGAACCGCGTGGAAACATTTTAATCTAGTGCACACTGTCAAGAGTAGAATAACTTTTCTTTGGACTGCTACTCCGGTGTGGAGGCACAGTGGAAGTGGTAACCCAAAGTGGTACAAGTGGGAAAAGTGCTCTTCCACTAATGCTGTTTTAATACACGTTCCTTCCTCTGAGGCATTAGCTGTGAAACTGAATCTCGCAGGGAACTGAATCTGCGGCCCACAGTTTATATTCAGTGCTAAACATAGGTAATTACATGGAATGCGCCATTCTGAAGGTGAACGATAATATAAACAGCTGAAGTGGTCCAAGTTCCCCCAGGCCAAATGGCTTCTACTGCTAACTTTTACCTTCAGGGCGCAAAGGCTTTGGCCAACGTTTGTCGGTTCAATAGCAATTACAGCAATATTTCCAAACGCTGAGGGAGGTGTACGTGACTGAAATAATGGACCACTTGATAGTACTGCAAAGCTGCGGGTAGAGGCAGTGCTTGACAGCAGGCATAGGAAGTTGGCATAGAAGAAGAGGGCATGAAATTCAAGAGGCCAGTACCAAGCTTGATAAATACATTAATGTCTGTTCAACTGGCACATGCTCTTATCCAGACCAAAGCACCCAGCAAAATACAAGCTGTAATTAGGAGAGCCACACATTCAATCTATGGAAGTGTTATCTCACACTCTCACACAGTGCCTCAGGATCACTTGCTTCCACAAGGCCAAACCAAATAATGGACCTCACACAAGTCCCAAAAGGAACACGATTTCACCCCGGAGTTCAATGTCATGAACACGATTGGTGTTTGGCTGAGAGCCTTTTTCTACAGAAAAACGTATACATTTCCCAATGGCTTTATGTTGTTCGCTTAAACCTGTCCACATTGGCCTGTTCCAGCCTCCACACCTTAAAGCTGAATTTTGACCCTAAATTTTCTAATTAAAATGTAAATATTTACCACAAGACAACAGTGTTATCTGGCTCCAAGAACCCATTTGAAAAGTTTGCTACTGCTCTGACCTCCTTTCTAACCAAGACGAAATGATTCAGCAACTGTATGATCCATACATCTGCCCATTAAAAAGAGTCACTCATGCCGAGGGCCATTCTCTGAATATTCACTGTATGTAAAAGGTAACCTTAAAATGACCATTTAACATTTATATTGCACTGTACCTGGAAATGTGTGTTTCTGGAAAAAAAAATCCCAGAGGAAAGAGTTTATTTGGATGTCCAGTACGAAGCGTAAATGCTTGACATGTCTGCATAAACACTTTCCTGTGTTTTTTGTTCTTACAAAGATTATGAAGAGTAAAGGGAAATACAGACAAAAGTTCATCTACCGATATAACTTTAAGAGTTAAAAATATAAACCATACCATTAACCTTGGCTTCACATACTTCTTTAGTTTTCTCTTCTGGGACAAGACGTACACAATCTAAAAATACAGCATTTATCCAACGGACACTCCCCTCCGTACATGAGAACTCCCTGTCGGCTCATACACTACATCTGGAACCACTATTCCTCTCTGTGTGCCATCTAAACCCTGTGGACTTTTAATGTTTTGCAATATGCAATTGGTTCTGTAATGCAGTATGAATTATAATGTATTCTTGAGGCCACACTACTCATATGCGAGACAAAAACCAGGTTTCCACCATCAATTCAGACCCAGAGGAAGGAAGAAGAGAGGCTTTGTTTTTGTTTTATGCCTTCCACCCAAACTTAAGCAGTGACAAAATGTCATCCGTTTATAGTCTGGAATATGGTTCACCCATTTGCAGTGTATCACTGCAAGCATGCATTTCAGCATTAGCAACCTGGAGGTCAACCCCTTTTACAGCAAGGCAGACCTTCCAAAAATGCTGGAAGCCCAATGTGTTTCATATTAGTTCACCCACTTAGTAACAAAGCCTTTCATAACAAAACCTTGAAGGGAAATCTCATTTAATACTGACTACATATATAGACCTACCAAATGAAGTCACTTCCTGGTTTTATCTTTTAACATAAAAATATGGGCACAGTTATTTTTTTTCCCAAATCAGGTGTCTTGTGAAGGAGTTTTTCAGATGAAATATATTGGTCTGTGCGTGAATCACAACCTTACCTCCCACCAATGCCCCATAATAATTTTTAAAATTGCCAGCTACCAAGGTATGCTTGCTATCCATGTTTGACAGAAGGTTTTCAGTGTCTCTGCCACTAATGGGAACACCATTATAATTAAAGAGTGTTTCAGGCAGGAATTTTCAAATGATAAGATAGTGGCTTGATGTACATGTGGGATATCCTTATTTGGCACTGTATCTCATGCAGACCACATACCAACGTGATCCCTGATTAGGCCTGTAACAGGGGCATTCAGAGACCATGCTCCATACCTGGAGGTTTCTTTAACTTTCACAGAGTTCGCAGAGTTTGACCAGGTCTTGAACCTAACTATCTCATGGTTTTTTCTACTATCCTGGCATCAGGATGGTGACAGGCGTCACTCCAGGAAACCTCAGACATTCTGCTACACTGTCGGTCCGACCCCCGTTTTGCTAATCTGGTCACGAGGAACCCACAGAGCTAACTGGTATTTATTTCAGCTCAGTTCTCGATTAATTAGCTTGACTGAGCGGTTGATGGAACAATGATCTGGATTTGACAAGGAAGCAAAACATGGGATTCCTAAATTATCCCCTTTGCTGATCCAGGAGGCTCGGGGGACCACATTTCCACAAAACCCGCCAACCGCAGTGACAAACGTTGAATGTAAGGTAATCTACTAGAATATTCTTCAGGGAATTCTGGGAAACCGGCAGAATTGAAATTGATGAGAAAAGCAGCTCCTATTTGTGGCACTAATCTGACTCCATTCAGGCCTGTGTTAGTGGTGTTGCCTAATGCACACAGTACCTGGGCAGTCTGTCCAGCAGAGTCTTCAGCTCCCCACACACCAGCCGCACCAGTCCACTCTTTATGTTGCTGTAGGACACGTCAATCATGAAGATGAAGGCCGGGGGACTGGGCGGTTTCTTGTTCTGGGCGGGGCATAAGGAATGACATCAGATACGCATGTGAAAACCACTCAGCTTGCAGACTCACCTTTACGAGACAAGACAGCTGTGCATTTTTAAATGCAGTGGTTTTGATGGTTTCTGTGGGGTTTGGGGGGCAGATTAAGAAGTGTGAGGATTCTGTCTGCAATATCTGTAAATCAGAATAACTAAATTCAAGGTGAATTCTCACTGTTAAGAAGTACAGTGCAGTTTCACTTTTTCACTAGTGAAACCTAGTGGAACCTAGTGAAATGTTTCCCTCCCTAAGCACAGTTCGGCATTACAAAAAAACATTAATAGCAGCAACCAATTAACACTGAAATGTTAAATAACAAGAAATTGCGAAATGTGACTTTTATGATCCCTATTCAAAACATTTAGCAAATCCTTTTTGAAGAAAAAAGCTGACCACACAGAAATCTCTGGCCAGCTGTAGCTTGTTTTCATACTAATGTTTTCAAAATTCATTTTGTTTAAAGTGCAGTGTAACCAGTTATTAAACAAACTCATTGCCTGAGCTAAACTGTACTGAAGAGAAACAAACCCAACCATTTGTCGAGTCTGATTTATCTGTTACATACAAGACACTGGTCTTTGAATACCACAGGAAAGTAAGCTTGTAAAAACAGATATACTACCACAAGTTAGACAATGTTACATATTATTTACATTTAGTTGATTAGCAGTTGCTCTTATACAAAGCAACTTGCATAGATTACAGTTCTTACATGTTATTAATTTACACAGCTGGATGTTTACTGAGGCAATTCTGGGATAAGTACTGTGCCCAAGGGTACAATAACAGTGCCCTAGCAGGGAACTGAACCAGCGATATTTTGATTACAGTGCACTAAACCTGAACGGACACTGTTCAATGGCTGAGACTACTTGACAGGTTTATTCTCCATGTGGTGAAGCAAGGTACTGTCTTTCACAAAGAAGTGGCTTTCTCAGTGAGAGAAAGAGAGAGAGAGAGAGAGAGAGAGAGAGTGAGAGTGAGAGAGAGAGAGAGAGAGAGAGAGAGAGAGTGAGAGAATAAGAGACAATACTGTTTTTAGGGCTGTTTCCTCCAGACTCAGCCAAAAATGTACTCAGACTGCCAAGAAATAACCCTCCTACAGCTGCATGCTGGAGCACTCTGACCTCCTGAAGGTCTGCTGGATCGCTTCAGTATCAAACTGAAAGAAGTTCCACATCAAAAAGATATCCTTACCATTAACACAGACTGAGTCAAAATTCATAAGCCTCCTGCCTGTAGAATGCCACAAAACGTCACAGGAAACCCTGTCCACAAAACCATAAAGCTTTTGCTGGCTCAGATTCAATTTACCAGTAACTAAGTCCATCCTTGACTTTGAATAACATAACTGATTACGTGGCATATTTTTTAATACAACACTTCAAACACTATAAAGATCACAATGCTGCTTTAAGAAACGGAAAATGTAAAAATCGCTTCAGTTCATTCTTAAAAGTTCAGGACAAAAACCCATTGTATTAAGAATGAATCCTGGATGCACCCAGCACTGAATACAGTACAAAAAATCGTTGCGCCCATAAATGCTTTTGGAAACTAGACCTTTCATTAAAATGTCTTCATATAAGGAATTTCCCAACTGCAGTATTTGCTACAGTGGAACGTCTTCAGACAAAGTCAAAACATAGGGCTATGGGGACCGCTGTTACTGTGCAACGTGACCTTAGAGTAACCAGACATACCTCACACTTAATAATAAGTAACACCAACCTTGCAGTACTCCAGGGTGGCAGTGAATTCATAGGATCCTAGTGACAGCTCTGGCCTCTCATAGAAGTCCACTCGTCGGCCGATATGGTCCAGGTGTTGGAAATAGAACGCTGGCACTGTATGTAAACATAACGGCTTTTCAAACGTGGGACCCACAGAAGTGTGAGCCAGGGCAAAATAACTTGGAGCAGAGCTGGTTCTTAATCACTATGTTTGACATTTCAAGCACAGGCCTGGAGCTGATGGCTCCTCATACTTGTCTGCTAATACAATCACATGAGAAACAGCACTGAGTTTTGGTTCAAGAGCTTCAGCAAGAAACAGGGTGAATGTGGGCGATGTTCATCATCGAGATAAATAAGCAACATTACTGCACAATTCTTTCATGGGTATAGCACAAAAACACATTACATATACACACACAAATATGGTATGTGTGCATGTGTGTAATCTATAAATGTATATTTTAATTGTCTTCTGAAAATATTACTTTGAACAAATACAGCAGTGTATCTCGAAGCCAAGCATACTCCAATTTCACAAGTGAAGGGGTTGCTAAATAGCCCATGACCGCTTGTTTTGGCCTGTGACCACGGCGACCCGGTCCCTCGGCAAAGGAAATGGGCGGGAGGTGCACCAGGAGGACTCTGTGAGGGGGGGGCAGTCACATGGGAAGGGAAAACGTCCATTGCGATACTTGTGGCTTCGCCCACCTTCGTTGACGCAGCTGCAGAAGCCGCACTGGTAGCGCCGCCCCCCGTCGATGAACTGCATGAAGGGACACATGTAGGCCTTGCAGCGGTTGCAGCGGATTGGTCCAGCCTCGCCGTGGTTCACCACATATAGCGGGGTCTGTGAGGGGCAGCAGCAAACAAAAAATGCAGTGAGAACTTTTCTGAAAGCATTTTGTGAGGAAATAATACATCAATATTTAACAAAAAAAAATTCATGTGAAAAATCATATTTGCAGTTGGCCGCTTCATACAACATTTCCCCCACCAGTGCTCAGCAAAATACTTCTACTGTGAACTATTTTTATTTGTAAGAAAGCCATCTGACAATAGCCCAAGTCCATGTTGCAATCTAGCCATTTGTATCCTATCACTTTGTAGAGTATACACTGTATTTTATAAGGCCTTAGTGTGTACATGCTCTACAGAGCAATGACTTTTGCAAGAAGGATGAGAGTCAGAGATGTTTTAGACATTTTCCAATTACAATGAATAAAAAAGACTGTTCCAGATTTTAGAATGGTTTGCTCAGAAACATATCCTGAACCGCTTTTCATTGGCTGATTAGTAACAGAACTGCATCCCCTAGGCAACAGTCTCTGGATCGCACTCTCAGCTTTCATTCTCCCGCAGCTGAGCAGCAGCGAGCAGCTCACAGGACACTACAGTCCCCATGCACACAAAAGAAGAGAAGGAAGAAGCAGAGGGAAGAGAATTATATGAATCATATGAAATTACAGGTTATTATCTTTCCCGTGAATGTCCAACAGCTTGATTGAATTATCTAAATACGTAGCTATATGGGCAGCATGTTCAAAAAATGATTCTGACTGAGAGAAGATTATCAGTTTATTTTATAGTGATATGCATCTCTAGTCAAAACATGCCTCATACAGCACAAACTATGAAGACACTCAATTATGTAGTAGTTACAAAATGACAAAGAGACAATATGATCAGTCACTTACAGTAAGTAGTTGTTTTCAGTCTACCACACTTAGCTGGCTAGCTACATGCTATGTGAATGTTGTGTATGGTGTAACCACTATATCTAGGTAATGCTATCAATAGCCAGAGCAGACACCCCAACACAGTCGTGAGAACACTGGGCAGTCTGTCTGTACTGTAGGTCCCGGCTGCCAGTGCTGTATGCTCAGAGACTAACCAATCAATGTTGGTAGCTTTTTTGTCGTGGAAGGGAGCATAATTGGGGAATGTAATCTTTATGAAGAATTCATACCAGCAAAGAGCACCACATTATGATGAATAAATACTTTTAAAAAGTTACGTTTTTTTATCTAGCACCCAGCTTAAATGGTCTTCAAAATTTATGTTTTTTTATCCAGCACCCAGGCTAAATGGTCTTGAAAATGAATTACATTACAAAATCACTAGAAGTCAGTTTGTGCCATTATATTCTAAAACTCCCAATAAGCAAGCAGAAAGAGCAGGCAGAAATATCACAGTGAACGGAAACCTAAGGACACAAGCGTGGAGGGCTGAGGTTCAACACTTTTCCCACACCAAGTTAGGGTAGCAGGAACGTGATGAGAACCGGACAAAGAGAAGGGGGTTCCGGCCAACGCCCACACAAAGACAGGTCTCTTTAAGGCTGCATGTAAAACCATCATTGTCTAAGCCAGAGATCAGAACACTGCTTGAACCTGAGTGGGTGTCCCTGCCATATGAGGAAGGAGTTGGAATACATGCAATAATTAAGAGCGATCAGTAATCAACAGCAAGTACGCTCCTTTCCGGCTGAGATGGTTGCGAGGTTTTGTTTAATTCAGCCAAGGAAAACAAATTTGAAATCTCCTCTCTTTGGCAAAAGCCAGTCAACCATAAAGCTGTCACTATAACATTCTGGACTCTTAACCTGAACATCATTCTGGGAAGGGCAGTGATCTCGTATTAATGCACTTAATCTCAACAGCTTGACAAAAATCATACTGTGCCTGTGGGCCTGTGGATTCTAAGCACTGGCAATGTCAAAAGTTTAAACAAAAAACAAAGACCTAGAAGTAGATACACCAAACCATGATATCCCAGTATTCTATACACAATGCAGAAACATTTTGACAGAGAAATATCTATCACCTCAACTGGTATTGCTTCAGAAAAAAAATTATGAACGCCAGAAACTGGAACTGCATTAATAATACCGAGCAAGGAAACAACATCTCTGTATATTATCTACATATATATTGCTTTCTGATATACATGATCTTCACATGAACACTTTTTGGCTTAACCAACATTAAAAAAAAATAGAGTACTAAAAAAGAATGTCTGTGGAAAACAGATTTGACTGAACACTTCCATATTTGCCAAAAATTATGACAGCCAGTTTTATTTTAAAATAAAAATCCATCATCCTTGTTGAATTTTGGCTAAGGCTCAATGTCATTCTCTATGTGTCAGTCAGTTCACTCAGTATCAGAGAACATTATTTATATTTATGCCCTGTTACTCATAGGACAATGGGACTGAGAGCTGGGAATGATACTTTATAAGGTAGAAATATGAACTGTCAGAAGATTTTGTTATGTATTTATTAATATAATCATATTTGGACAAGCCTCATGTCTTTGCAGTGATGCCTTTAGCAGACAACCAACAGGCCCTGACACATGAGCTGCTGACATCCTCAAATCCCTCTGTATTTTGAATGTAGCTGAACGTGTCAAACAACTCATCAAGATAAGAGAACGAACAGGCTATTCATGTAAATCTGAATGGTGTTCGCATTCGGAATTAAGAGCGAGAAGAGGTTCTGATGCGATGCTCGGCACCTCACTGTGTGGAGGTAGTTTCGCAAGCCTTCTGTTAATGCTCATCTTTGATTTCTATCGATGCTTCACAATAAGAGAAACTAGAATTAGTGCTTTAGAAAGTTTATATATACCATCCATTTCGATTACATTTTGCCTCTTATCCTGCATTACATATAATCCAACATAGAAGAGAAAGGTCAATAATACATGCTATGATATAAACAGAGGGAGCATTTATTGCAAGATCTGTAATGCACTGCCATTTATTTGATGAGCAATCATCTGCTTTGCAAAGCACATGGAAGAAATATTTTTAATATACAACAGACAGTGCTAATCCCCTCAAGAACCGCTGACTGAGCACTTTTAAACAGCTTTTGTTTAATGTGCTGCCATGCACAACACATATTTGCAGTCAAGTCAACACCATATCCCATACTTTGACTCTAAGTACTCTTCATGGCGTCACATGACTTCCACCCCAAGGAGTGATACTGGTCACATTACTTCCACCCAAAGGAGCAATTCGACGGCGGTTTAAAAAAAAAGAAAGATGTTTTCTATTAAAGTCCACAGTGTCTCCCACACTGCCGTGGCTGTTGGCACACAGCTTCCTTCCCGCTACGCCATCGCCAGCTCAGTTTGATCTCTGTCGCCTCTTGGCGATTTCTACCCTAATAGGGCAAAAATCCATTCAATGCTCTTGGACTAACCCACGGATAATGAAATTAAGTGAAACAGCTCCTCTCCCAGAAACATACTGAAGTACTGGTTTTACCTGCGGCATGGGAACAGGAAAGCCACGCTTAAGTAGTGCTCCCTACTCAAGAGCAGTGAGAGGGTCCCATAATGCTTCAGCAAGCCGACTACTCCTCCACGTTTTGCCTGTTTTTAGGGTTTGCTTTCTTGTTGTCCAGGTAACATGGAAGCAACACACATTCCAAAAGAACTGAATCTCTCTTGCACCCCCGCCACTGTTATGGCACATTCCTATTTAAGGATTTAGCGCTCAGAACCACAGAAAACCCCTCCTATCCTCCCACAGTGGCCCCGCCCCGACTCCTGTTTCCAGGTTATGATGTGAGATAGACCATGGGGCCTCCATTAACGACATGGGGTCAGCGACGTCCAGCCGTTAAGAGCAAATGAAAGCTGTTAAAAGCGGGGCCGAGGAGAGCGGGCTGAAGCCGAGCACTCATCTCCACAGTCCCGGCAAGGAGCCCTCCAGTATCGTATAAACAAGAGGGGGGCAGCCGTTTTCTCAGCCGTAAATCTCCGCGCACATATTCCGCCGAGAGAACGTTTTTCTTTCCCTGCCTGTCGACCCCCCCGTCCTCAGAGTTCACTCGGTTAAGAGAGTTTATAATTAGATCGGTTTACTCCAATGGGAGATCTCCAGTAAGACGGCGAAACTGTTTACAACAAACGTCCAAACACAGCGCCGAAGCCCGGCCGTAAGTGAGGACCATGTGTAATAACACAAGCCGTTGAAAATAAACGAGAGCGCGACTGAAAATAACTGCATTTCACTGGCCTTTAAGAGGCCTGGATATAAGAAGTCATTGGTGGGTATTTTAAATATTTCAAAAAACACAAAATGTATACTAAGTTTTGTTTGTTCGAACAGCTATCTATTCAACAACTTACATTCACTACTGCTACAAACAACTGCCCTTCAGATGGTTTTTCTGCCCCAGCTCTGGCTGAAATGGCCCTGCTTTGGTCCCCGTCATCTTTCTCGTCCTGTTCAGTTTTGACACTTTGCTAATTTACTTTCTGTGAACAGAGGCATACTGACATTTCCTTAAAAGGCCTGCCCTTGCAGCCCTCGTCTTTTTCCAAGGAGATGCGGACCGTGTGGGACCATTCCCAGGCCTCACAAGTTTAATGCGATGCAATGTACAGCCTACCATCCCCAGCATACAATAAACACTTCAAATGTAGCCTGATAAACTTCTAATATCAGGCGGAAAAGGAGGTTTAAAGGGCAGTCACATCAAAATGTCTGCAATGTCTTTTAATGCTCTGCTGATTAAAAGTTATTACATGAAGACATTACCATCCCTGACATTTAACAGCAGGGACTTATAATGATATTTTTGGAGGACACACAATGTATTGCTGGTTTGGAGATCGGAGGTGGTGGTGGAGACGGAGCAGCAGTAAAATGACGCTCACCTCGTTCTTGGGGACTCTGGCGAAGGGTTTGATGATGGCTGCCAGGGGCACTTGGCACTGTTTAGCCAGGTCCGAGGTGCAGGGGAAGGAGTACGTGGTACAGCGCATGTATCTTGGACTGGCATTGCCTGGCAGAGAAAGGGTATAGGCATTAAACAGGACACATGAAAACCCATGTATGCTGAAACCAAGCGTTCCAGACAAACCCATTTTAATGCTCACAACCTTATGGTCCTGAACAAATAAACCTGTTTTTGAACATCAACAATGATTTTATTAGATTGTGTATACAAAGGCAGCCAACAAAGCAATGCTTCAAATATCTGTAAAAATGTAATTCCATGGAAAATAAAGGTACATTTATATTCCTTTATCTGAAAAACGCTCTTATACAGATTGACTTACAAGGTGCATTAATACAACCATCTGCACAGATACTTAAACATTAGGTTCATTCTTGAAATGTAGTGGTATTATAAGGCCACAATGGCATTACGTGCTATTGAAGGGTGTACAGACTATTATCATGCAACCTTGAACACCACAGGTTTGCATCATCACACCTTTACAAGTGAGGATATGCTGCTGTATAAGCTCATTTTTACCGATGACAACAAGCTGCTTCTTTTTTAAACTAAGACACTGCTGTGATGTCATTACGTCAGCTTCGGTCACCTTGATCTTGAACCACAAAGTCCGTGGTGACCAATGGGGGCACCTGTCCCCTCAGGTTGGTGGTATAGACCTGGCCTCCCCGCTTTGCTTGGTCATCCTCAATGACCTGAGTCTGGAGCAGAGAGAGAAGAGAACACTCAACAACATGTACAATATCACAGAGGGGCAGTGTGTTTTTTTAGAGAAATACCAAGGTTGTATTTATTGCCTAAAAGGGACATGTCTCCCTTTTATTTGAACATTTAAAGCTTTATTTCCAGGGAGAGATAAAGCTCCTTCCTACTCTGTCCAGTCGTCACTCATTTTCTCTTATTTTTAAAACTGAGATCCGGTTCACCTCCAACTAAAAGTAAACAGTGCAGCTTCACACTTCCTTTAACCTGTTTTGCCAAGAGCAGAGAACGATCAAGCTGTTTATGTAGCACGTAATGCCACAGAAAAGAAATCCCCAAAGCAAACCACTGACTGGCTGAGGAAATGTAGGTTTTACGCAGCTATGATTATGTGTTCTATGCTTTCTAAGAGGTACTGACTATAATATCTGAAGCTACCAGCAGCAACTGCATCACTTATCACCACAATTATTGTCAAGTACAGGAAAGCTGGTTACTACTAAAAAATGTCAGTCTGTAAAATAATTTGGATTCATATTCTATTGCCAGGAAGATCATCAGAAAAGCACTGTCCAAAGCCTTCCTAGCAGCCATGAAGCAGGTAAAGGGATATTCATTTAAACTATGATAAATTGACTATTATACATCTGTTGTCTTCTTTTAGACAGTGACATACGAGGCTGCCATCAAACTAAGCCCTGAAACCAGTGGAGATGAGATACTGTTTATGTGTGAAGGCCTATGGGAGGCGGTTCGAGACTCACTGTGCTGGGGATGGAGTCTGGGTCCAGCTTCTTCTGTGGTGGCCCTGCCATTTGGGCTGCTCCTGCAGGGAAGGCTCCAGGGAAGCCAGGCTGTGGCCCTGGCATCTGGCCGCCGTACGGGCCTGTCACCGGAGAGCACACGAGTCACACATGCGGATCCCCGTTCCACGCTGCACGCCAGCACGCGAGCCTGACAAGCTCTGTGCTCCTTCCACCCTCACTAGACTGGCAGCAGTAGAGCATATAAGAAGCAGGGCTCATAACTGAAAGGTTGCTGTACCCTTGGTCAAGGTACTTACCCCAAAATTTCCTCAGTAAATATCCAGCAACTGTAACCTATGTAAGTCACTCTTGATAAGAATATCTGCTAAATAGCAATAACGTAATATAATGTAATATAGTGTAGTGCAGTGCATGGTGGTTACAGAGCCGGGTTTCTACCCAGAAGGCAACAGGTTCCATATCAGTCAGGGCACTGCTGTTGTACCCTTGAGCTAAGAGCTCCAGCTGAACAGCTTTAGTAGACATCCAACATTGTTAATGTAGGAAACGTTAAAATGCAAACTATGCAAGGCACCCCAGAGTGTGGGTGGGGGGGGGGGGGGGGGGGTGTGCTAAGAAAATAAAAAATGTAATAATGTAGAGTAGAGAATGACATGAGGGACATGTCTAGTCAAACCAATGGGATGGTGTTGCTGTTGTTTCTCTACCTCCGAGAACCAATCACTACCCATCTGGTGACTGGGAGTCTGCTGCAGCTCCTACAGAACAGCGAGTAATGGGCGCGCTCACACTCAACCTTTGAGTCAGCAATTTTATCTACTGATCAGGACTGGTTTGGACAGCATTATTTGGCCCTGTGGTACATTTAAAGCTATATATGCTTCCTGATGTGTCTGATCTTCATAATGTTTATTTAAAACAAACTAATGTTCCTACTGAAATTGTATTTTAATTTTTTAATTTATTATTATAAACTATTATTTATAAACTTTTTTACTGTGCACTTGTGTCAACCAACACTATTTCCCTGAAGAAGGTGTCTGACAATTAAATCAGAAAAGATCAAACAATAGCTTTTAAAGAAGCTTTTAAATAGCTTCTAAATGTTCAAATTTCATCAACAAGACCTGACCTACATAAAAAGAGAAAACCACATGTCTCACTTAAACTGGTGTTACCTGAGATTTATCTGGATATTGACCCTTGGACATCATGACATTTGTTGACTTACAGAACGGTGAATCAATACATGGACACTGTTACTCCATTACTCAGGATTCAAACTGAAAACCAAACCTGCATTAAAAAAGGTTATGCCATTCCAAGGTTGTGCTCTTCTGAGCATAATTATTTCCTTTGTTTTAAATCAAGCTGCTCTAGGTGGGGATGTCAGTTATCAGTTGTCACCTTGCTGTGGAGGGAAGCCGTGGGGCCCTGGTGGTCCAGGAGGCTGCTGGAATCCACCACCACCACCGAGAGGGGGTGGGCCAGAGAAGGATCCAGGTGCTCCCATTGGTGGAGCCGTTGCCATGGCACCCACGGGGGGGCCAGCCCCTGTTGGCGAGGAGGCCCCTGGTGGCATGGGAGGACGCCCCATGGCTGGTGGAGGAGGCTGGAAAGACTGCTGGGCGACAGGGCTGGAGGGTGACTGAGGAACCTGCGGGGGGCCGTGACCTGGAGAGACACAGGGAATGAGGGAAAAAGCAGGCCTCAGACATGACATTTACACCTCAAAGCCTCACAGCAATTCATCACAACACTATTCTTCCACCACATCACTCTGAGCTATGTGATTTAAACACCAAAGAGGGCCATTCTACAACTGCCAATCAAAGGATATCAAAAGACCCACACAATGACTATGATAAGCCTAGTCACACAGAGTACACTACTGTTCAATTGCTTTCTTCTCAAAAAGAATAAGGAACATGCAGGTCTGCTCTCTGTATCCCTCTCTCATTGGGGCTTGCTCATACCTTTTGGGAGGTGCCACAAGAGATGACCCTACTTCCATTTTTTTGTGCACACTGAGTCACCTAATTTTTTTCCCAGCAGAACAGCAACGTATTCAGACAGGCAGTGAGGTCGCTTGCAGTTTCTTCTATTCAATCTGAACACTTCCCATCCCTTCCCATTAATTCTACCCCCACCACGCACACAATGTCTTTGTTGCAAAAATGTTCACATATGGTGTCTTGTTTCCATCTCAAGGGACCAGAAAGCACCTTATTTAGATGCTTTGAGTACATCACATGGGCCATCTATTCTCTGCCAACAGAAGGAGCAACGCAGACACATGGGCCATGTTTGAGGAGTGCGTACATTCTGAGCGCGTATTCACAGATCTTTACATCACTCAGACAGGTTGTCCTGTTCACTGTGACGGTTGTAAAAGCCAACCCGCACAGACACCAGTGAATGAACACAAAATTTTCAGCATCACCACATCCCCTAAAACTACAGTTCTTTTACAAAGAGAGGAGGGTAGCGCAGAGTCATTATCCCAGTCTCTGTTACCTACATGCAGTTTCTCTCTGCCTTTCATCAACATGGTGGATATTGTCTGTATTTTTGTTTTTCTCATGCCGTCTCTCTTCCCAGCAACTGAATATTCTAAAACTGATACTAAGCTCATGATTGGTTAAATCTGCAACACACTGACTGAAATCACAACAGGAAACTGAGGTATAGCTGCCTCCTTTGCCTTCTACTCAGCTTGCAATCAACGGGTCAACCACATCAAATTACAAAGTCAGGAACTTCCAAGTTAGATAAGATAACTTGCAGCTATACTTTGGATTACAACCAAGATCTGAGACTTACAACAAATCAAAGGGCACCACTGGGATTGTTGATTGAAATGGGACGTTGCTGATAGTCATGATGAAGGAACGTACCATATCCACTAATTTGCATGGCACTCATCTGGTTGGTGAGCTGCTGTGCAGGGGGTGGGGCTGGAGTTTGGGAGGCAGGGCTAGGGTACATGGCTGGAGGAGGCTGTCCATATGGAGACACAGAGGGGGTGGAAGCAGGAGGAGGGAACCTAGAGATGCCAAAGTAGAGTGAGCCAACAGACAAAAAAATCAGTCCAAAGAACATAAGATCTAATGACTAAACACATTTTGATGTCAAACCATTGTGTTATTGCCTCTCATGTAAGCAATAAGTATATTAGCTCTCCTCTGCTGCTATCATTGTGTGCAAATCATGATAGTTGTGAAAGTTTCATTATTACTGTTTCTGTGTTTTTGCAATTTTCCTTGGTACTGCAAATGACACTAAGCTGTTAGTTAGCTAACTATCTGTTAGATTGCTAACTAGTTAGTTAGCGAGTTAGTAAGAACAGCAGTTACCACACGTACGCACACACACACATACACTCACACACTGTATATATAATTCACACAGGACAGTCTTACCGTTGGGAGTGAGCTCCATTCTGCAGGCCGTTGGGACTGAACTGGGCGGGGCCTGGTGGTGGAGGAAGGCCAGAGGCTGAGGACGCAGGTGACTTGAGAGCCCCTGGAAATAAGCACACATCTCAGTCACATGACAAACTGCTACAAACAGCATCGTCAAGAGCACTGAGACCACTGACATTTACAAACAAGTAGACTTTCAAGAGTAGCAATGCCAAGCTTCGGTTCATTTTTAGTATCCACCTGAACTACAGTGCCGCTGTTTAAATCTTAACCCAATCTATCATTCTCATTAACAGTGATGTAGGCCTAAGATTATACAACTATATAAATATTGTATGTTTTCACAACAGGGCCTACTTTCAGACATACTGTCTGAACCTGAACAGAAGTGGAAAAAGCACTCCATCTTAAGTGTCTTACAGAAGCATTAGTAACTATAGGCTAGAGTTGCACTAGGTCTGCCCACAAGTTACCCTGTTTACAGACAGACAGACACAGGATAACATAACACCCACTCAGGCTTCCAGTGGCAAAGGTAATTATACTGATGATCAAACACCCTTACCCAGTGGTGCAGAGGGGTATGACTGGGGGGGCGCCCCATAATGGCCATAAAGAGGCTGAGCAGGCGGGGCTCCGAAACCAGAGGGATACCCCCCCATGCCAGGCTGGGCCTGAGAGTAAGGGGGCGTCGCCACATAACCCTGTTGACTCATTGTGCTTGCTGGTGGGTCAGGCTTTTCTCATTCCAGATCAGTGGGATTCGTACAACCCTGCAAAATGATAAAATAACAGACCACGTGGATTGCATCATCCCACAGTACAGCAAGAGAAACTGAAGTTATGAGGACAACATTAGCCACGCAGACAATCTGCTGGTGTCAGATGCACATTAAGGCAGCAGAGTTGGGCAGTGGTTAGAGAAAAGGATGTAGGCTGTGCGATCAAAGGTTCAAATCTCTAATGAGGCAAACATGTTCTTCCCCTCAGCTGGGAATTTCATCTAAACTGCTTCTCTGAATGCTCAGCTGTATAAAAACATAATATGTAAAAATGTAAGCTATTTTCCTCGGATAACAACATCTGTTTAGCAAGTAAATAATGTAATGTAATAGAACCAAATGTTCAAAATGCTGACTTTGAGAAGACTTTGTGAACTGACTTTCTTGCACAGCCAGCAACTGATCTCACAACTCACTGTATTAACGTGTCTCCACATAATAAAACACAGTGTGCATATGCAGGCCCGGCACTATGGGGGTGCTTTGGGGTGCACTGCACCTCAGTGCGGCCCCACTTGTCTCCTTATATCTCGATGTCTTCATAGTGTTTATGACTTTTTGTGCACCCCTGTGGATTGCAACTGCACCCCTCTGTATTTTCTCCAGGTGCCGAGTCTGCATATATGTAGGTTCCAGGTAAAGCAAAATCTGACATACGGCATAATAACAATACAGTAAGCATAAACTGTAGGTGGCAATACAGACATGTAATTGTCCATGTTATTTGCGAACAGCGTCCCTAGAATTCACCTGTTAAGTTGTCATCAAACAAGGAAACGCACACACATGCATTTGAGAGCCCTTAGACACTGAACTCATGTTACAATTGTTCCTCATGGTAAACGCAAAGTAACTGCATGTGAGCCGGCTGAATTGCCCTTGTGTAAACATAGCGGTGTTTTCTGCTAGGACAGATGTATGCTAAGATTTATATAAACAGATCCTTTCTACATACAATAATTACGCTAAAAGCAAAGCGTAGACTTCTTAGTGGTGAATGTTCTTCATACAAGGTTGCCGTCCTTCCATGTTACTTCCTTTGAAATGCCGTTAAACTTAGTGCCTTTGAAAAAAAAGGAACCAGCAATAGATAAAGTGTATCGACTTATTATGGATGTCTGTCAATCTAAAAACAACCCCATTATACATTCCAATGTATCTGTTCAGTCGAGGAAGACTGCGTCATGCCTTTTATTAACTTGTCCTTACTTGCTCTCTCAGTAATCGTGTTAGCTAGCTAGCCACAACGAAAAGTTTCGCGTGTTTCCAGATGTTTATTTCATTGGATTCTACACCGAGGACAAAAGGCCCCATAGACTTCGTGGCCGCAATTACAAGTGTAGTCAAAATTTAAACATACACACGTTCCGTTTTAATACTTAGCAAAGGCACACGACCGCATCAATTCAGAGGAAAGGGATGTGGCAGCAAGCAGCATTTGCCACGTCAAAGATCAAAATCATGCCGTTATACTTCCACCATCACAGTAAAATGTCAATGCAACACATGAATGAAAATATAAACAAACAAACGAACATATTCACAATTTTAAACCGCTACGTGTCAAAATCTTACAGACTGAGTGATTGGGAGCTGACAACGATGCGGCTACTGTCCTTTCACTTCTGCGATGCAGCTAGCTTTTTTCACCGTTGTCACGGAAATGGAGACAAATACTGAAACATAGTTGTAAATCATATTACGTAAAACAAACACCTAAAATGCATTTCTGTCTACGAAGGACACTACTCGTACGCCCGGCTTTTAGCCTTTAGAGTAGAGCCCTGTCGCTTACCTGTGCGCCAGAATGGGTGAGTTGGAGAAGCTTCGGCGTCAGTCGCTGTGTAAGTGTAAGCAAAGTGCCACGTCAAAACTCCAACACCGCACCGGTTCCTATGTCCACAGTGCAATTCACTGACGATTTTGCGCAAGCGCACGTTAGTCGGAACTCTTAACACGTCAGCAATGTTCACTCAGCATCCAATACGATGTAGCATCTAAGAAAAACAAGACAACGATATGAAGAGAGGAGGATATATTTTAGTTACAATAACAATACATAAAGTAGTTCTTCATGACAGTTGTAAGTGCATAAGACAACTCATATACGAGTTTATTTTTTGATGGAACATACGCTGATAAATATGCATCCGTATATGTGTTTATATCATGAAAAATGCTTACTAGTGTAAAGTGTATTTCAAAAAGGTGTGCACATGTACATGCTACATGCATGCACACTTATGCACACACAGGCCTGCACACTGGTACCCATGCATATATGCGTGCAAAAACAAACACACACACACACACACACTCACACACATACTTATATAAACAATTTGTTTTCACAGACCAGACCATCCCTGCTTTTAATGTGAAGGGTATTCAGATCAATTACAATAGGAGTTCCAAAAAGACATTTTTATAAGCCCAATAATCAGAGCCAGTGCGTGTTTTGCAGAGTTGTCCACTTTGTAGTTTTATGTGGAGTTTTACAGTTTTACAGCTAATTTTACCTCGCTGGCATAAAGGCATAAAGCTGAAGTACGTTAGCTTTGAGTACATTCTGAGTACACTTTGAGTACTGCAGGTGGTACAAAACAATGTATGTTAAAAGCTGTCAACACGGCCCTGCTTGTCTGTAACGCCTGAATCTAGACAAGTCAAAGCATGAAAGGCATTAAAACCAAAACCTTCACAGGACCCTCTTAATTCACTTACAGGACATTAAAGGCACACAGTGCTTGTCCCTGTAGTCCATGTTATGATTATGAAACATTACATTGCTGCTGTTTTTATTGTTGTTGTTGTTATTATTATTAGTAGTAGTAGGAGGAGGAGGAGGAGGAGGAGGAGGAGAAGCATATATGCGTGTGTGCATATGTATGTGTGTACATTTGCAGTAGGTATTACTGTATTGTAGTGGTACTTACAATAGTTACTCATTTAATGACCAGCGAAAATATGCATCATGTGCAAGTGCCTGTAATTGTGGAGATAATGTATCTTTTAGACTAAAGAGTAAGTTTATATCAGAGATTCCGTTTAATATATCAAACACATGTACAAAGTAAGCATCGGGGGCAGGCCTTGGGAAAATGACGTGTGGAGGCGGGCTGGGCTCTCGCCTTGCCGCTAGATGCGAATGGTTCTGCGATCCAACAAACCGAGCGGCGCTACTTGCGCCCCTTCAGAGCGCTGCAGATTCCACTCCGAGCAACTTGATGACAGAGTTTCTGGTGGGCGACCGCTGATGAGGTCCGCCAGTATGGGCACCGGGGATTACCTCTGCGTTACTGTGCGTGGAGGAGCGCCCTGGGGTTTCACTTTGCGACAGGGCAATGAGTTACACCAACCTCTGCTGGTCTCTCAGGTAGGATTCGACCACTCCAAACATAAGGAATACTTTTGATGAAGCGAAACAGTTTAATATCGTGTAGTTTATTATTATTTTATTATTATTACTAATACTATTACACCGGTGATTATTAAATGGTTATACACACTGGAATGGGAATGCAATGAATTTAAAATTTTAGTTGCTTTCCCTCTTTAATATACATTAGTCCCTCTGCCTGAAGAAACAATAAAGAAAATGCCATTCTGTTAGGTGTAAGAGTTATTCTAAGCTACGGCGGTTTGATTAAAAATGTCGAGTAAAAGTGCTTTGATTATTTTTTAACCCGCCGACTATCTGCTGTTTTCCACTCAGAAATTAATTGAATCAACAGGCAGAAAATTGTATGATAACGCAGAGCGCCCGCGCAGCGAATATTTTATCGCAAAGGACTGTTAGAGCAAGACACCTTCCTCCCATACCAACATCTAACAATGGAATTATCTAATCGTGAATTTATGTTTAGGAAAAGGTACAAAATGGAAGGAAAAAGGTTTACAATAGTAAGATAATCATCACCAGCTGATGTAACGGAATGTCTCCTCTTGGCATTTTCCTCATCGTGGAAGAGTAATTAGATTAATTTACATTCCTCTCACATTGCCAATGATTTTTTAAGACCACCCCCAAAGATTGTTCTTAATATGCTTCCAATCGCAATGAAGCCAGTTGTAGTTGTAGATCCTGCGTCTGGAAAGCAACACCTTTTCCACTGTAGTAGAGTAGTGACACATAGGTACAGGTAGTGAATGAAACCTTAGAATTTGGAGAGAAGGAAGAGTCCCTCGATGTTGAAAAAAGGGATATTTCCTTGAGTACCCCTGTGATGCAATTTATGAAACAGGGGAATACCCCCAACAGGACAATGTTGTGATTGGCTTTGACTACATGCAAGTAGATTTTGTTGAACGAGACAGAGAATCCGTCTAAAGCAACAGAGAAACTTCACCCTTTACCATCTCCGCAGAGACCAGACCTAGTAAAACGGTTTTGACGATAACTGTAAAAATCTGATAAACGCAAGCCCTTACATGGTAAAATGAGCGCAGCGTGAGGCCAACCGCGGGGCTACGGAGCGAGAGCAACGCTGAACCTCTCGCACTCTGTTATCACTCACGCTAATCTCTGCAAAACGTAAACATTCTTCAGGACAGATGTGAGGACTGACCAGACCTCGTCATTAATGAGAGGCTGGCGTTGGGGTGGCGTTTTATAATGACAATATACGACGAGAGGTAGTATTTCATTTTTTAGTTATTTTTACGTTCTTATAGCACTTATGCAGGCCTCAGTTTTCTGATCACATATTTTGAAAATGGGTTCATCATTTACTTTCGAATGAACTTTGCAGTTGGTTTTAATGATGAGCATTGGCTGAGTAACTTCCAAAATATCTTATTTTCCAGTTGCTTAACTAGCAAACAGCATTAATGTACACTGTAATGATGAAAACAGTGATTTCTGTATCTGTGCATTCATGGAGCTCAAGGTGTATGTAGTAGGGGAGAAGACCTTTTGAAAGTGCAGTTTAGGGACAGCTGTGTATGCAAAACGCCACACACGGGTCCTTGTTGGCGTTCTGTATGTAGAGTGTGGCTACACCAGCACAGTTGGACTGGAGCTACAGTATGTGGGTGTGTGGATGGTCAAAGGAATTTTTCTGGTTAAAAGAGTGGATTATTGCACAGGCAGCTGTGCAGTAGCCTTGTGTAGGTTATGACACTGTAGATTTATTGGGCATAGTTGTGTATTAACTCATAAACATAATGTCATAATGTGAATTCACACATACTAGTCAAGATGTCCTTGCCAGATGTCAACATCCCAAATAATTATATTCTAGACTCATATTTTCAAGTGAAGAGGCAACTCACACTGTGGTATTGCAGACTCCAGAGTTGGTTGCTGTTGACTCATAATGTATGGAACCCATAACCATTGGTCTGGCCATTTGGAATTGCCTGTAATTTTTCATTGCCAAGTATAATCATTTACACGTATGGCATATGCATATCAGCATATGATTAGCAGAATATAATATCAAGGAAAACATACAGAAACAGCAACCCAGAGGCCGATTTTTCTTTATTATACCATTGTGAGTTTCTGCTTATAATGTATAAAACACTTAAAAGTTATATCTGAGGATGCCCAGTTTTCCATCAGAAGGTGCCAAAAAGATTGCAGTGTTCTCATTAAGGAGTACAGTACTGCCGGGGGATAAAGTCAGTGTCTGGAGGGGGGGTTAGTGGAAAATGGTAATCCCCTGCAGCGGCCGCGACCCCAGTCGTGGGTCGAGCGGCAGATTAAGAAACCGCCACAAGGTTATGGATGCTGATTGGTGCTGGCAAGGGTGAGCTAGTGGGGACTGCAGCAGGCAGCCAGGCAATGTCCTTACTTGGATCTGAAATTACTCTTGACTGACTTAAAAAAAAAGAATAAGCCTAAAAAAAGAGCCTGGAATATTCCACATCGGCGCAACTGTCTGATAACACACGTATCAAATTTCAACAATAAAAAGGAGAATTCTGTTATTTCAATGTACCGCCTGGTCTGTTATTACTGTGTTCGCAGTGATTAATACAGTACTGTCTGGCCTGTGGGCTGGGTTTGAGATATCACCTGTAGGTTCACAGGCAGTCACCGCACTTTCTTTGGTCAAACAGTTCTCACCCTTTGGCATTAACAACCACTGGTTTTCACAAGTTGGCGAGAGATGTTGTGTCAGCACATTCCAGTGATTCCATTTGCTATCGGTCAAGCAGAATAAAACGAGGACTCCTTCATGATTTCTCTGCAATGGCACCAAAGGCCTTTAGTGCAAAGCCATTCTTTGTATAGTAGGCAAAGAGCCACGACAAATACAATTCCTAACTCACAGCATTTGCTTTGGATGGAGTCTGCCTGAGACACAGACAGGAAGTTGCCATGGCACTGCATGTCAACATTGGTGCACAGTGTATGCAGGTTGCCTTGGGCAACCCTGGCATGAGTGACATCACTGTGTCCGGAGTTCAGGTCAGGCCTGTCCAGGTGTTTGGGTCTGTTCATTTATGCAGCAGGCAGGGAGATCAAAAGCCCAGAGGGATGAGATGGGACCTCTCACAGTAACTGAGCAGGCATAAACAGAAGTCCATTTGTCATGATGACTGGATTTAGCACTGTGCATTATGGGTAAAAACCAGCTGAGACAGGCTTCTGGTTAGCTATATAATCACAAGCTTTACACCTACGTAACAAGCACTGCACCAACTCACAAAAACCTGATCGATGGAAGAAAGACTCATCTGAATTGGGCTGTGTCTCTCACTTTTTATATATTTTATACATACATTTTTAAAAATGCACCAAACAGGATTTACAGCACTGCAAAGATGAACAGACATTTATTTGGCTTACCATGACTTACCGTTACCAGAAACCATTACCAGAATCCTGTCTAATGCTATTCACACATAGATAAATTTGCACAGCCTGATCTGCAAAGCATCGTAATGTGGCTACAAACCTATGCAGACCCTGAGGGGATATGAAGACTGGAAATATTTATCTGTATGGACTGAGTTCATATCTAAAGGGAGCAACTTCATTTCTTGAGGAGATAAGATGCCTATCTTGAATGAAAAACTTTATACCTCAAGGGCACGACTTCATATCTGGAAAGAATGACTTCACCTCTGGAGGGGATGAGATCCTTTTCTTTAGGGAACGCCCTAATATCACATGACCGAAATTCTTATCATGAGGGAATGTGAAACCAGTGATGGAAGATAAGGTATATTAATATTGTCTCTATAGCACCATCTAGAGGCACACTGGCCAAGCACATGGATAACGGTAAAAACAAGCTCGTTTACTCTTGGGAGGAACGATCATTTGGTGTATAGCGGAATAACAAGAACTGCTCCAAGGTAAAGTTTTAAAACTGTCTCTGCATGTCTCTTTTTGACATGGACAGGACTTGAAACAGTACATCCTTGCATTGAAGTATTTCCGCCAGTTTCATGCACTGTTTTGTTTACAAAATCCCAGCCAACACTTGAACTATCTTTTGATTAGAGCTCCTCTGGAATGCAACTTTCCCCCAGTAACTGAGCAAATGTTAACCTATTAGGAAAAGTAATGTTTGTAATGAATGGAGTATACGCTTCAATGCCACGCATGTTTTCTTAATATGTGTCCAGTTAGCGCTGGACGTCGATGGATAGGTCAAAAATATTAGGGGCACTCAGTCCCACAGCTCAGAGTAATTTAATGCATTGTTTTTACAAATGCTTAAAAATATCCTAACATCCTGTACTTATTTTCCACTGAAGCAATTTTCATTTTACGTCATTTTCACATGAAAGGAGTGCTCCCATTTCGAATTTTTCTTTTTAACTTAACACGAAAATCTGAGAAGGTCATAATGTGCAAGTCCTTTCTTTTAACATGAGGACATACTGCATTTATGTAAGGTTGCCGGTATGCAGTGTGCCTCATTTTTTTTGCTACCACACTCACCATTAACATTTGTGGAAAAGCACTGTAAACAATGCAAGCATAAGAAATTGGAGTTCTTCAGACACTGGTGTGCAATATTCTAATGAGCACTAATCTCATAGACAGAACAGAGAGATTGGTTTAATTAAAAAAGGTACAAGGAAAAATGTCAATTTTCTATTAATAAACAGGACACAAAATGCTTTTTCATGGCTATTAATTACCCAGCTTAAGCAGCATATGTGCAAAGTGTTGTATCTGACTACTACAAACCAGAAGCAAATTGAATTGAACAAATTTAAGATAGGATTTAATTGAGGTGAAGAGGTGAACCTCATTTTACAACTCACAAGGCTTTATTTTTGATTTTTGATAGTATAGCTATTCATACTTCAGGCCCACGTAGGCCCAAATGATGTCTGCCTATTATATTTCTGTAAGATGCTGCAAGTGGCTTTGTTCATCTCACCTGTCAAATATTTGTCTGCACTGCTGCGTGGTGGCTGAAATCACCCCCACCCCCCATCCTGGGTTGCAGAACGGGCGTGTGACGTAATCCCTAAAAGCGAGCATTGCGATCACAGGACGTAGCAGAGTCATCTGGAAGAAATAAGCTCAGGTTGCCTCCGGTGCTGCTGCAGCAAAAGAAATCACTGTCAGAAAAAAAGAAAAAAAACTCTCAAAACCAATATAACGCTACCAGAGGAGACGTTACACTGGCAGTGGGGGTATTTGCAGGTTTGATATGGCCAGGTCACATGGGACAGCCATTAACTTGCATGTGTGTGAAATTTTCCTTTTCAGGAGAAAGTGTTCACTTTGAAAAAAAAAAAAAGAGACAGAAGAGGTTTTCTGCACGCAGGAGGCCGTTTCCCATAAAAGGAAGTTGTTTTTTATTATGGCTTTTGGAAGCCCTGGCTCAGGAGCACAGATTGTGAAGCTATGACTCACTTTTAAAGGGGCGGGAATCTTTTTTTTTTGGCAATGTCCAAAACAATGAAATATTGGAATATTTACTTGGCCATATATTCTCTAGATCTGTACATCCTACTGTACCAGATAATGCTCTGAGGGAAAATGTGTTACTCTGTGTTGTAATGGGAGACTCCTAAATGCAACACTGCAAAGTGTTAAAAAAAAATCATGTTCTGGAAGGATTATGTGCTGATATCATATACAATGATACATGCTTGTTCATCTATTCCCATTGGATGATTGGTTAATTATTTAGCCCATCCGTTTCCATTATTATACTGAACAGGCTGAATAGTCTCCCTTTGGTTTGAAGACATCTGTTACTATTGGTTGATTGGCTGCTAGAGTCTGCTTCCATGGGTTGCACTCAATGGATGTACATTAAATGTTCACTTATGACTGTATGGTTTATGCTAAGAGCAGTTAGTGCAAGTTCTGCAGTTAATCAGGCTCAATCACCAGCTTAGATTTTAGTATTTTTTTCTTTTTCATCACTTAAGTCTTTCAAGCACTGTGCATGTGTCCGTTTCAGCGACTGTATTACAATGCAGGTGAATTTTCCCTCAAAGCCAGTGCTCTGTATGCTTTATTGGTCCCCTGTGCCTTTCAGATAATTAGTCACTAAACGAAAAAGGGATATTTAGTGAGCAATGCAAAGAGCCAGGCCAGGGAATATCGTGAAACCATAATATGCTGCACAATACAGAAAGATTTATATCAATGGCAGTGTGGAAGGAAATGCGTATGGTGGCTGTCCAAAAAAGACATTAGTTTCAAAAGCCAATGAGGAATAGATGTTTGTGGCCCACAGAGTAGGAGAGAGGCACAGCAGGCTAAATATTGTACCCCTTGGCCTGGGTGATCACAGCTTGGTGAAGATTTTGCCCTAGATGTGTGAATGTCTCTCAGCCAGATCAGTACACTGTATACTTGTTTATGTGCGAGTGTATGTGCATGTATGTGCGCAGGTGTCTTTGCCTATGTTTTATTGCATACAGAATACGTGTCTCCACATGTGCCTGCCTGTTCGTATGCGTGCTTGCATGTGTGTGGGCATGCCCAGGTTTCTTGGAGGGTGTGGGGAGTTGTGATTGCTCTTTTCACACATGCTCATACATTTAACCAATCAGGACAACCCTGTTCATGTTCCCTTAATGAGTGTGCCCTACTCATGTGGATTTGTGAGACCATTCAAATGTCAGGTCCCAGCAATCCCCATCGGCTCCTACAGGGCAGAAGGTGCAGCTGGTCAGCCTGCCACTCGTCCTCTGCCGTGTCCTTTTCACTCTTTCACTAGGCTGCACCCCTGCCCTCTCTCTGTGATGCCTCTGTGCTCCTTTCTCACGACCCTCACACCCTACGGTAAGCAACAATCAGATATCCCCTGCATCCAGTCACACGGACCACAACCATGCCGATGGACACAGAAAACAGGCAATTAGCTGAATGAATCTGCATAGTTTTCATCTTAAAATTTTCTATTGTTATCTGTTTGGACAATTGTTTGCATGTGATTAGAGTCCACGATTTGTGTACTGTGCATCCATTGACTAAAAATAACCACAGTAACCCTTAGTCTGCTATTCTAAACAAAAAAGCTGTCACATGAATCATACAGATCCTGCATTCAAACCCACATGCGCTCTGTAGGATGAGTAATGTTCAGACACATGCTATAAAAAGAAGGAAAATTATTTTGACAAATTGCACATGATAATATGTAACATATTATGGAGTCCATTCTACATTATAAAATAAAACTGCACGTGCATAGCTCAGGGGGGTACATGTGCAATATAACAACTAATTGATTTCAGACCCCCATCCCAGAAATGAATCAGCTATGGGAATTATTACGCTAGAATTATCTGAGGATATCTCATGCTCTACATGGCACTGCATGTTTAATTACAGCATTCACAATTACAGAAGAATATGATGCATCCAGCATAATCATATACACACCTATGTTACAACACATGAAATGGAAAAAAGTCAGTTTAACTGAAAATAACAAATACAATACTAAAATGTTAAATAAAAATCAAAGGAGTGAATAAAACATCCTTTTTGTTCACAATGCACTTAACTAAGAGTATTTCTAGACCCTTACAAAAGGAATTCTCAAAGAATCAGCACAATATGCATTACCAAAACACGTAAACCCCAAATGTAACTGAGAAAGATATGCATCGTAGAATGGAATCATTTAATGGGCTGTGCACAGGGCAGTACAATGTTTATGTACAGTACTGTGCCTACATAGGGATAGAATCAAAATTAAAAATAAATCAAAGACGTATCTACTTTGTGGATTGTTAAAAGGTGTGACCATTCTTTTTGTTTTCCCATTTTAGTCCCATTTTGTCTATCTACATTCCAGGAATGTGGAATTTCACTTCCTGAGGGCCATGAGAAAGAAGATTCCACTTTTACCATACGGTTTAATTCTCCTAGATTTGTGGTACATTAAATTAAAGTAATTCAAAACAGTCTGAGAACAGATGTTTCTCAGGAAAAAGAAAAAAAATCCTGTTCACCTCTGCAGAAGTCACTTTGCTCTCAAAGCCTGAAGAAAACCCATGCAGCCAGGAACTTCTCTGCGTTTGTCAGTGGTTAGCATTAGTCGCTACTGCCACCTAGTGGCGGGTTTGTACACAGGTGGTTGACTTTCAACAACCACAAATCTTTCATATGTATTGGAAACAATTTTGTGTAAGATGCTAAAACAGCACTGCTATCTTTACTGTAAAACTTGACAATGTCAGTTATATAAGTCTTTGTGAAGTGATTGTCTTATTAATAACAATACCCAGAATTTTAAAATCTTATAATTGTTTTGGATTGTGTGTTTTTCACTCAAACTAAAAGTTTTCCCCCCAGCAATGCAAAGATGCTTCAGGTTTGAATGAATTCAGCATTCAGAGTTCAGCAGTACCAGGTTTGAATGAATTCAGTATTCAGAGTTCAGCGATTTTAAATGAGCATGTATTGCTAGAAAGAATAAAACAATAAGAAATGATTACCCTCTGTTTTAAAAGTGTGCTCAACTGAAAAATCTCTCATTGTTTTGGTTAAAAAAAGTCTTGATCTTGTGTTTCAATGAGTTTCACATATGTGTATTAACACTCAGTCATTCTATCTGTACTGTATAAATACATTAAACACATTAAAATTCAAAATACATTCAAATCTGTCTGTGGATTTTTTAGAACATGGTGAGTGAGTGATTGAAATAATATTTTACTATATAAATTGATTTATATGCTAAGTGACAGTCCTTTAATCCCATTTGGACTTAATTTCTGAAATATGAACCTTCCTGAAAATTAAGCGAGGCAGTGTGAGGTCTTACTTACTTGCAGTTTGTCTCAAACAGCTGTGCACTGAATTTGCTTTGAATTAGACCAGCACTACCCGCAGGGGTCTTCTGTGTAATTGCCTGTGTATAAATGGACCAATATGATGCTTGGAAGGGCACCAGTGGATGACTGAAGTAGTTTCACGGGATCAAATGGCATCCTGAAAACCGAACCTATAAATATTCCTGATTGAAGAGCTAAGGATAACCATTTTATTTCCATAATGGTGTTGCCGCAGCAAGCATCATGAACCCCCTCCCTCGAAGTGTAGGTATGATAGGTAGAGGGTAGTAAAGGCCAAGGCAGAGAGCATTCATTATTACTACAAGGGGTGCTGTAACAGTCTATGGCCACACCCAGACACTCCTCATTAAACATGCATATACATATACATACAAGATCTTTGAAGGTAGTAACCCCCACCCCCCAACATCAATAAATTAATTCTAGCACTGATATTCCTTCATTGTAGTGCTTTTCACCTTGGTCTCCTGAATATATCTCAGCTACACCAGTTCTTTCCTCCTAAATGAGACTTCATTTCAGCCTGATGCAATGGTGTGATGACTATTAGGTTTATGGAGCATTTTTTCCCGCTGGTGCTGTAAATCTGTTTTTTTTTTTTCTAGCTGTGGTCATTTCCCAGGTTAAGCATCTTCAGTGTTATCCTGCATGGTGATAGTCTATAATGAGGTGCTCATTCATGTGAGCTATTACAACTAATGCAAGCCATTTCAAACTACCGGCGAGAATAGAAGTTATCTGGAAAATTACAGACAGACAGATAGATTGCTTGCTAGATAAACAGATACATCCATGTTTTAAACCACAACCATAATGAGTAGTAATTCTATAACATGTGTGTGTTAATTGTGTAGATATAAATCTTTGTGTCAGTGGCAGTCCCCTGCCTCTATTTTCATGCTAGCATGAACTGTGAGAACCTTTGGCACCTTCTTATCGACCAGTTTAATATTACAAATTTGGCAACAAAGTTGAACTTTGCTCTGAGATTCAAGAGCATTGCTGCGACCTCTAGTGGCCAATTTGTAATAGTGCTCTACTTAATTACTACGGCATTCTTACTTGTGACTTATTTTACCTGAATATCTAGGCCATTAAGGGAAATGCGCTTGTTTTCTTCTCTTAAAAAAGTAAAATAAATAAAACTTAGTTTTTCGTACATTTTAGTCATTAAAATTTGAATTTCATTAAAATAAAATGCACTTTCAATTTAGATGAAAATAAGTAGGCTATTGTTCAACTGGGATCCGCATAATTCATCAGTAGATTCTTGCATTAGATTAGTGCGCCGCAATACTGTGATAACGGTGGTTTGCGCTTCATAAATAGCAGAAATGACACAATCCCATATTATCATTAATTTATTTCTTGAGAAACAACAGTATATTTACTAAACTCGCTGCATTCGCTGTTTGCCTCTTGACATACAAATTCAATGCATCATCAGTAGGTGTATAGAATCAGTTCATGCATGAAATAATACCTAATACTTTGCTATCGTCAGTATTGCTATCGTGTTCTGCTTACCTTGTTTTTGTTCACAAAAAGCAAAAAGCAATAAACTGTTTTGAACTGGAGCTGTTTACCATTACTGTGGAGTCAGAGGTTGACCACAGTCACGTCGATTGTTATTAAACTACATCCAGACGTATATTCAGTTTTTGCTCGGTACAGTATTTATTGAAGGTGTAAATTACAGCCAATAGTGGTCAAGCAAATTACGTTGATTTAGGATATCCACCACCGGGTTATGCTGGAGTTTACGTGACTTGGTATGGTTATTCTCTTGAAAAAGTCCTCCGCCGAAATCAATAACCTGGTATGGTAGATACTTAGAATAAAAAGGAATGCACGTGCGCGTAGCTCCGATTGGAGGCTTGTTAAAACTTCGCTCCTCATCGGGCAGTGTCACTAAATCATGTCACCGATACGGCATGCGACGCGGCGGGTGTGCGGACTTAAATATCAAAGCCAGGTTGCAGAGCGAGTGCTTCTGCAGGGATAGTGTAGATGTTTTCGCTAAATGCGCTAGAGGGACCAGGTGCAGCTCGCTATTTAAATAGAGATTGGCGGCAGAAGCACGCTTCGTTGCTTCAAGGTCACAGTAAGCAAAACTGCTGCAAACGAATCAGGACTCCGTAATTTTTAAAAGATTCTACAGTTTTATTAACTGCGTGCTGGAATTGGAGGGCAAGGGCATTCACCGTTAACTATTAAAAAGCTATTAAAAGTGGATTTAAATAAGAACTTGGTAACTTGAAAATGTCATTTTCAGCTTTACAAGTCTTTGCTGGGGAGTTCAACATACAGTGTTCAGTGTTTAATATCAGTATGTATGAAAAATAAACCATGACTATAATAATCCCAGATCTGGCTGGAGGACCATTTAATTTGACCAGCTCTTGGCTGTCCTCAGGGCAAAGTTGTTGATTTGTTAGTGTCCATTAATTCTTATTCTTCATAGCCAGTTCTGTTGTCTGCAGTATAATGCAGACTGACACAACAGTTAGTTTGACTGGAATTTCAGTCCCAGTTGTGAAGTCAGCATCTAAAAACAATGGCATCCCTTCTGGAATAGACCCTGTCCAGGAATGACTTCACCACAGTGGTACTGGAACTTGAGGAAGCTGACTGACCGATACCCCTGCACCGCTTGCCTTGACTTTTGGGTTCTTGACCTGTTGTGTCCCCCCTGAATGCTAGCTCAAGTGACAACCACCTGTCACAACATTAAACTGACACAGTGACACAGATGTAAGAATTAAAATATGCTCTAAATATGATGTGCAGTCACATTTTGCACAACTAAATTAATTCAGTTGTCACTTCAATATACAGAAAACAGAAAACAGGTCATCATTTCTCTGGCCTGTGGCTTATAAAGCCAAATACTCAGTCCTTGTGCTTTACAATGAGGAAGAACAGGGGTCCAACTGCACTGTTGTTTGTTGTTTAGACTGTGTGTTTGAGAAAGCTCACTCGCCTTCGAATGAGCAGGAACACTTGGCACCTGAGCTCGCTTCTCCTCTGCACTAGCAGATGCGAACCCATCTCCTGCCGCGGTACTTAAATGGAGAGGCGAAGGCCGGGGGGAGTCTGTTTCTCTGCGCGAGCAGTCAGAACCCAGAGGAAAGAAGCCCTGATATGTAAATCAAAAGGTGGAAAAGCTCTCCCCTATTGTTGCTGGTGTTCTCGAGGCAGAGCCTGCATACCATTCCATTTACAGTATGCGCACGTCTGAGCCGATGCACTGCGCTGGTGATCTGTGCTCTCTGAAAACCGGGGGGTTGAATTAAACATGCTGTGGTGCAGGGTTATTATGATTACCACTCTTTCTGTTATCATGATTTGTGCAGCTGTTGCCTGTAGCTAGTGTGCCCTGCATAGTTTACCTTTCATGCACTGTCTGCTTGTAAAGCTTGATATTTACCGGGGAAATTCATGATGACGACCTTGCGCAAGGGATTAATGTCAGTGCCCACATCCAGGACTTGAGCCCACAACCCCCTTGTTGCGTTTGCGTGGTGTCTCCGGTGGCACTCTGCTGTCTCCCCTGCAGGTGGACAGTGGCGGGCGTGCGGCCCTGGCGGGGCTGTGCGAGGGAGACGAGGTGGTGTCACTGAACGGGGAGCCCTGCGCTGACCTCACCCTCAGGGACAGCATGGACATCATGGATGCCTCCGGGGAAAACCTGCAGCTGCTCGTCAAACGGTACAGGCGGCAGGGACACACTGCTTGAATAATTTGATAATTGTATAGTTCATGGCTCCCAGAATTGCAGAACAGACCAGCTAACCTGCAAAGGACAGGGATTGTGTCAGTTTGCTTTTGAGACTATATGTTATGACCCTCTGACAGGAACTTTTGGAAAATGCACAAACAACATTGCTGTATGGAAAAATGTGTCCTGCAAAGACACAAAACAAAACAAAAAACACCAAGTCTGTAGAAACTGCAGCAAAAAGCAAAAGGAGAAAATGGACAAGAAGTAGGGATTCATTTCCGTTTATTTGAAAACTGAATATTTTATGGTTCCCAAGATCAAATGTTTAAATAAACCAAAGCTGTTTTCCCCCCTCAAGCACTGCATAAAACTCCCAAGCTGTCTGCGTGAAGGAGATCTGCATTCACTCACACTTTCAGGCAGGAGGACCATAAGAGCAATAAGTTTCAAACAGAGTTATTATGCTGTTTTTCCTGGATACTGATGAGAAAGTATAAAACTTAATATATTAACAAGCATATGAATACAGATGGTAAAAACTAATCAGTGATCTCATGGCTGGGTATTTGTATTCATCCACAAAGGACTATGAACTTTCAGTGATACTGGGGAAGGTGGTGGGGGAGGGGGTTCCCTGCTGGACCAATCGAGGCAGAGTCTCAGGGCATGATGGGAGAAATCTCAACAGCCAGGGCACTTAGGAGGGGGATTTCCTATATAAGGCTGTCAACACAAGTAGTGGTTAGATTGAATAAACAATCTGATCCTTGTCCCTTTTGGAATGCCACTTATTCTGTTATCCCTGCACCAAACGCCTGTGTCTCTACTCTTCACCCTTCAACAGCTACCAAACTGTGAAACTGTTAATGCTATGCATGGCACTGCATTATGCATCATATGCTGGAAGGTGTGACATAAATTAAATTACGTACAGATTAAATAGAAATTAAATCATGCCTTCTCTGTAGACTGTTGCGTTGTAAAGAGGAATACATACTACTAAGGTTGCAGTGTGGAGCTGTGGTTGTGGAGCTGTGCTTGTAAATTGCAGCTTGCAGGTTCAAAGCCCTTCTGGGGAACCATTATGTGACCCTTCAATATGCTACATGAGTGACTGTATAATGAAAAAATTATTAATGGCATGCCATGAAAATTGCCTGTTAAATAAATTTTCATGGACCATATGCAGTCGTAAGCAATCACATATACTTTCCTTTTCATTTCACATGAATAGGAATAGGTAAGATAACTCATTGTTCTGTAGAATTGGCCATTATTTCTATTGAAAACACATATATCACAGACTGGCCTTGTCTGTTATCTCCAGCAACCTTCGTACCTTGCCGTCTCGGGCACGCTGAGGACCTGTGTTTCATTTGCATGTAAATGGCGCGGTTTATGGCACGGGGCCGTTCACACCTAGCGGTGTGGAATATGGCTAATGGGTTGAGACATCATTAATTTGCAGAGTAGGTGACCTTTGCCTGCTCCCCCGATTTACAGTGAAGCAGCTGCTGCAGGTCTCCGTCCCGCGCTCAATGTGCAGCTGCCCTGCTCCGGCTGGCTGCAAAGACACTGTTAATCTAACCCCCATCCCTCAGGCTTTACGCTTTTCTTCACATTATTTACCCAGCCACCCCACCGGCCTACAGGGAGAGCCCTTCAGGAAGTGTCCAATCTCATCTATTTACACAAGGCATCTGCCAGAAAATTGACCCTTAATCTTCATACTGTATATCATAATATACAGAAATTTGAAGAACAGAACATTGAAATGACTGTTGACAGTAAATATTGTGTCAGTGTCAACACCAAGAATGTTTAAGAAGCATTTAAATCAAATGAAAAAAAGGAATAAAGGTGATTAATTAGTGTATTGATTAATATATAAAGTGATGCCCTGCCTGCCTGGTTTTGGTATCAAGCTTTGAACAGACCAATCATTGGAGAAATTAAAATTCATTAAACATAGGATAAGAAGGAACAGGCCTCGCTTATGTGCCTCCTCTCTGTGACACCTGTGTGGGACACCATGCCTGGAGGCAGCCCCTTGGTTTCGTTGCAGTACGGGGGGAAAGGCCATACTGTAAACATTTCCATTTCTGTTCAAGCCCTCGCTTGGCAACTCTCATCCCTCTTGGATATGGTCTGAAATATTTTTCCTTGTGCATCCGCCAATTTCTATTTTGTGTCCCCGAGCAACTGAGAACTGTTGGCTGGATGCTTGGAGGGATTGTCTGTTATTGTCATAAAATCTCCACTTCTGATTATTCATTGCGTCTTACCTGCAGCGCTCCTGGCAAGGGCGCTACCCCTCTCTGGAAATTCTTCCTCTATTTTTTAGCAATTAGACAGAATATTAAGTCATCCTTGAGATCACTGATTAATTACTTGGGTTACGTCGGGTTAGTAAGTTAAATAGCTTTTCAATCAACATTTTTGAATCCACTTTTTTTATTCTTTTTCACGAACATTGGTGAAGAAGAGCCTAAGAACCCTGCATAAATTAGGATAATGTGTCAACATTATGAATGTTGCTGTCTGAAAATGTGAATGGATGCAGAGCTCTTTGCAATGAGTCATTATTTAGACAGAAATAACTTGAGCTTTATAAAGTACTTGGAGCAGGAGAAGCGTTTTTGAAATAGTTGAATACTCAATCAAGGAAGCCATTGAATATTTGAATAGCAGGTTAATCAAAATGCACCCCTACTTCCCCCCTTTTGATATCCTATTTCTCTCTCTTTCTCTTAAGTGAAGAACATTTATGCAAAAGTTAACTGAGGAATACATACTTCTTTGTTAGTAACATTCCCATATCAGGATGGTACCCATACTTAATTCAGAAAGATCTGGTAGTCAGAGGTTCAAACAACATACAATGTGAAAGCAGACACGTAGACTCTCACAGTCCATGAGTGTGACTCATTATCATTATTCTTGACAGTGTAAGAGCTTATACATTGTTTATGAGCATCCACATGAGGTCCTCAGGATGAAAATTGTCTGAAAATAGATTTGAAAAATGAATCACAACAAAAAATTGCAACTGAGCTAACTTTGGAAGAGAGTGATCACAAGGCTTTCGCCTCACGTCTGTGACGTGTGCTGTGTGTGCTCCCTCTTGTTTGGTGCAGGTGTGTTGTTCGTGACTCTCCGGACCTGGACTCGGAGCAGGCCTATTTTGAGGAGACAGAGGCTGTTAAGGAAGGCCTGGAGAGTACTACCCTGGAAATCTACCCTGGAGGATCACATTCTCCGAGGGAGCTATACATCTCTGAGTCCCAGGACGAGGCCTACTATGGGGAGACAGAGAGCGATACAGACCAGCCAAGGGGCAGGTCCCGGGCCCAGGAGGGCGTGGAACCTGTGGAGCGCAGCAGTTTGGAAGCCCCCTGCCGAGGTCGCACCTTTCGGGGGGTTGCACCTGGAGCCGTGGTGGAACTCCAGCTCTCCTTTTCTGACCACAGCCTGGACGAGCCCAGAGCTTCGCTGAGACCGGACGCAGTCGCCCCTCACAGGGAGAGCAGCTGTGACTTGGACTCCGGGGGCTCCAAAACCGAGCTCCTGTACAGCCTCCGCTCATCCAGGGAGCCCCTGGGTCAGCGAGGTGAGCTGCTCAGCTCGTCCTCCTCCCTGGGCCAGGTGGAGGTGACCCTGCAGCACCCTGGGAAGGGCCGGCAGAGGGAGGAGGACGAGGAGGAGGAGGAGGAGGGGGCAAGTGGGCGTGTCCTTCCCCGGGAAGAAGGAGGGCTCGTGGAGGCACCTCCCGCCTGTGTCTCCTTTGGAATTTCAGCAGAGGGGCCCGAGCCGGCAGAGGAGTGGGACTCGGAGACCGAGAGGGACCTCGGCAGACCCAACAAGCACAGGGCGAGGCACGCGAGTAAGTACCCCCTCGCTTCCTCCCCCTCCTCACCGGCCCCCCTGCACGTCCAGCACACACCCCTCTCCCGGGAGAGCCGCGCTGTCCGCTCTGGCTCTCGCTCCGCTCTCTCTCATCTCTTTTATTGCCGCTGTCGGGCCGTTAAGGCTCCCAGTGGTAGAGGAACACATTTGTCAGCTCCTTAGAACAAGTGGGCATTCCACGCCTGCTAGCCGTTTGCGCTTAGAGGCATGCTCAAAGCAGCGGTGGCTTGTAGCTGCTGGAGGGGCGGACGGTTGGGATGTAGTGACGAGGACAGAGATGCATAGTGGATCATTTTGTTAGGCTATGGGCAGAGTTCTCTGTGTGTGTTAATTTCAGCGCAAACTGTAAAAGGATTATCAGTATGGACAGCGGACTCAGGAGAAGGGGAAAACGATCGGTTGATGGTCGTTTCGTTTTTTTAGCCTATTCCCCAGCGCGAGTGAGGTTTATTTGAAACGGGTGGCGCAGGGGGGCGACCGGCCCCCGTTAACTCTGTAGCTGTGGCCGCGGTCGAGTCTAAAACAAGCGCCCGCCGATGATGATGATGCCTGCAGAAGTGCGTTTGACGGACACCAGCATGTGTGCCGCTGGCCCGTCACCCGATCCTTTAAAAACTGCAAGTCTTGCCTGCAGTGGAAAGTGACCTCTTCACTTCGCTGGCCTTCTAAACCCTAAGGTTAGTTGGGGGGAAAAAAAAACAAGAAAAATATCACAATGCACTTTTTACACTATATTTATTTTTTTATATATAATTATTGATTTTTTTCTTAGCAGGCAAACTTGCAGTGGAGACGGGGTTCAGCCGTTGGCTAACGTTGTAGAGTTGAAATGCAGAGCACATGTGCTGGACTTTGGCTCAAGGATTTTAACTTTAGACCTGCTGCACTCACAGATAAGGGCTTGTGCGGACACTCTGGTCTGAATGTAATGCACAGCTATTTTTAATGCTTTGTGCCTCTGTCTTTTTACACCACTTTATGACTAATGTCATTGTTGCTTTTATAAATTTCTGTTTATTTCAGGAGAACAAAAAAGGAGGATATTTTATTTATGCCAGATGGTGTTGTAATTATTGTAAATATGTTCCTGGCCTGTTTTGCTGTGTTTGTGTGTTGCGGTGGGTGGTAGTTTTAACTTTGTGTATGGTACACAAATATATGAGTTAAGGGTACACGTTTTTATGTATATGTTTAATGTGAATGCTTTCAGAAGCAGTGATTGAATGTCACGTATGCCAGGTCTTTCAGAGCTTAAGGTGGTTAGAATGAGAAAGAGGTTGTATTTAGCCGATCCATCAGGTGCATAGGAGGCAACAGGGGATATATTGATTGCCGTTTTAGCGTACAATGTAAATGCGTGCTGCAGTGATGCTGCACCCAATGCTATTCATGGGAGACTGAAAGTGGGGTCTGCGGGTGATTTATGGGCACTGGGGGGCAAACGGGCCACCCCAACATGAGATACTACTGCCATCTTATTTCATCATGCAGTTAAATAAGGACTCACACATGAGCGGAAGGCATTGGAGCAATGCTCAGAATGCGTGCTCATTTCAATGCCGTTCTTTCAGAAATGTTTAGCAAGTGGCAACCAAATAAAAGTTTCTTACGTGTCTGGTGCATGAAGCCCATGCACTTCCGTAGACACTTTAATACTGGCACGTGTAAACGGTGTTTGGAAGGCATACTGAATTATTTTTAAATGACAAAGTAAATTACTCATTGCCCACACCCCTACCTTTGTCTCTTTCCCAGTGATTTTTGTCTGTGATTATCTTCTATCAATAGTAAAGTTTTGGTCTGGAAACCACCCAAAACATATATAAATATAGTTATTAAACCTCCTCAAAAGGGTATACAGTACATGTGCATATTCTATGTACTTGGCAATGAGTTTACTGAGTTTTTAAATTAATGGTGAATTGATATGGGTCAAAAAACTTCATCAAGTCTTAAAATGAGAGTGTGGCAAAGAGGCATCACTGAGCATGATCTATCCTTATGCTTATGAATGAGATAAATATATCACACATTAAAGACATTTCCATTTGCAATTTCAAGATGCCTTGTTCTTGTGTAAATACTTATTAAAAGTATGAGTATTGATAGTTGTAATGTTCTGAAAGGTTTGACAAAGCTACAGTCAACTTCTGGCAGCTGCTTTTGCTCAGGACTGTTATGATGTTATGCACTTAACTGGAGTATACACACTGCAGGAGTAAATAAAGTCAGTGGGATTAAAGAGGACCAGCGTCAGACTCTGCAATGAAACAAGAGTATGCAATTATAGTTGACTGCATTTTCCCAAAGCATACATGTCCTAATGAAGGGATTGGTTAGCTTCTTAGTTGTGTCAGTGCTATTAATAATCATAACTTCATGTGTGGTAATAGGGTTTGCTACAAGGCACAACTGTTTAAAATTCTGTCTCTCTTTTGACATCCCCCACCCCTATCCCCTCCTTCCAGGGCTCAGGCGCAGTGAGAGCCAATCGGAGAAGCAAGTGAAGGAGGCAAAGTCTAAATGTAAGCGTATCGCCTTGCTCCTGACCGCCGCGCCCAACCCCAACAACAAGGGGGTGCTTATGTTCAAGAAGCACCGGCAGAGGGCCAAGAAGTACACCCTTGTGAGCTACGGAACGGGCGAGAACGACCCCGAGGACGAGTACGAGGACGAAGACCAGGACGAGCAGGACGAGGCGCTTGAGATCACCCTACTGGCCACCAGCGAGTCGGAGCTCGACGAGGACTTCTTCGCGAATGCCCAGGGCCGCGGCGGCGTAGTGACGTACGACTGGGACACCGGACTGCTCGAGGTAGAGAAGAAGCTTGACGCCCAGGGAGGGATGGAACGCCTGCCCGAGACAAAGGGCAAAGGGGCCCTGATGTTTGCCAAGCGCCGGCAGAGGATCGACGAGATCACGGCCGAGCACGAGGAGATGAGGCGGAAGGGGATACCGGTCGAGGGGCTGCAGGAGGCTGAGAACGCCATGGTTGCAAAGTCCCAGCAGATCGAGGGGGGCTCCTCCATGCAGCCCGCTGTGAGCCCCACCACCCAGGCCTACATGGACGTGAACATGCAGCAGCTCCAGCAACAACAGCAGCAAGAACAGCAGCAGCTGCAGCAGCAGCATTATCTCCAGCAGCAACAGATGCAACAATACCCACACAGTGTGAATGGTATGGTCCTCCAGCAAGCCAATGAAACGCCGAGGTCCCTTGTCCCCAACAGGACGGCTAAGCCCTTCTCGGGAGTCCAAAACAGAGTGCCTGCACCCTTTTCGCCCACGAGAAGTGTCACCAGCCCAGTGTCACCGGGATACCCAGAAAACAAGTACCGTGTGGTCCAGCCACCCGCTCCCGTGAACGCACGGCCCCAGGTCTGGTCACCAACCGGGGAGCTGATTGCCTCCCGAGATGAGCGCATCTCTGTGCCAGCAATCAAGACCGGGATACTACATGACACGAGAAAGAGGGGCACAGCCAAAGCGCCTTCCAGCATGTTGCCAAATCCACAGCTTCCTCAAAAGGGAGAGTTAGCCTCAGAGGAGGACTACCTTAGCCTTGGGGCTGAGGCCTGCAATTTCTTGCAGACCCCGACTGTCAAGTACAAGACCCCTCCACCTGTTGCGCCAAAGCCCACCATCAACCCGGCTGCGCCACCGTGGGCCACCGAGAACACTGCCCAAGTGCCCCTGCTTCTTGCGCAGAACGAAGTCCCTGCAGCTGCCCTTGGTCCCGCTGTGGTCACCGCTCAGACTCGCTCCCCACAGCCACGTGTGGCGATGGGCTCCTGGACTCCGCCCGAGCCTCAGATTCAACCTCGGTCTCCGGCGCCAGGCTGGGCCCCCGCTCAGCTGCAGGCCCAGCCGCAGCCCGCTGTGAACGCCTGGACCCCGCAGCCCCAGCTGGCTCCCGTGAGTACCACAGCTCCGACCCAGCCCCACGCAGCACCTCGCCAGCCCGCGAAGCCATGGAATAAGCCGCGAGGCGCCACTCATTCCATGGTCTCCCGGCCAGCGAACTCCTACCCGCACGCAGCGAGGGCCCAGTCCGCCTACACCGCGGATGAGATCTCCTCCGAGAAGCCGGCCATGAAAGGGAGAGGCGCAGAGCTGTTCGCCAGGAGGCAGGCCCGCATGGAGAAGTTTGTGGTGGATGCCGAGACGGTGCAGGCTAACAAGGTCAAACCCTCGTCACCTACCCCTTCTTTGCCGAGCTCATGGAAATATTCACCCAATGTCCGAGCTCCCCCTCCTCTGTCATACAACCCCATCCTGTCCCCCTTCTACCCCCCTGCCGCAGCTAAGCAGCCCCCTCCATCTGCCCCCTCAGAAAAGGCTAAGAGCAAGGCTAAATCAGCACCACCCCCCAGACATCTTAATGTCTTGGATGTCATGAAACATCAGCCCTACCAGCTGAATTCCTCCTTATTTACATATGAGCCAAATGTCGAAGCAAAGAGCCCTTCACCTAAACCTGCCTCTACCCCTGATCTTGCCCCTGCCCACATCCCTACCCTCACCCCTTCCCCTACCCCGGCCCAAGCCCCTGGTCCACCCTCTGTCAAGTCCACTGGACCGGTAAGTGTTCCATACCCTTTTGCCAAAGAGCAGTCTCCACCACCCGCTGTGCATGATGGTCCCATCTGCCAAGCTCCTGCCAACCCTCAACACCCACCCCCAAGCACCTACGCTGTTCCTAGCTTCCCGCCGCCCTCGAAGGCTGAATCCTTCACTGGAGCTGGAGTGCTATCGGCCCCACGTCCTAAGTTCTCTGCGAAAAAGTCGGCGCTAACAACCAAGGCCTGGAAGCCGGTTGTCATGGGGCAGTAAAGACATCACTGGAGGGGCTCTGCACGCTTTGCTTGATGTAGCAGGCACTGAAGTGAAGCGTATAAATGTAGCCTCTTTCCTACATTCTCCAGGAAGTGGCATGCAGGCTTTGCTTCCTTAGCCGCAGCCCTGATTCAGATTATTATTAAATGAAAAGTAGGGCACATTCTTCAATCTCAACAGCTGAGAATCTTTGTAAATGCTGAGCTATAAGCTTCTTGTCATTCTTGTCACTTGTTGATTAGCGAAATGCAAATAACTGAAAAATTTAGATCAGACCTAATTTGAGGTTAGTCACCCATGAACACCTTAAATAGCCTCTAGTTTCAGAAAATAGCTTTCTGCATCTTTCTTCAGTTCACACTGAAACAAATTGTAGCATTAGAATTGTTTTTTGTGTACCATTGTAGCTTTTAAACTTTAAAGGATTTGTTCTTTCTCTGGAATACTGTTGCCTAACAGCTGAGATACTTTTTGTCTTAATTTTGTATATTGAATACAAAAGCTAATACTGCAGCAGCTTAACTATTTACAGAGGCCTGAAGCATTGAACACTTTACTGCAAGCACGAAAGAGCAAACTTTCCTGCACTTAAATGCAGCTCAACAGAAGCATAAATGACACGTGTTTACTTCGTGAATCATTGTTGATTCATAAGAATGATTTTGAGATATGACTGTCATATTAGTGAATCTTCTCTGTGACTTTGCCAAAAGATTGTGCCAAGAAAGTTTGAGAAATGTGAGGACGCTAATACTGGTAAAGGGAAAAGTCAGCTTTTGCTAATGAACAGGTAAGAGGGAGAGTTACTAAAAATTGCTTGATTTAACCCCAAAATATGCAGAAAGCGAACGTAAGCACTACGAAATATTGAATTCATAGTAAGTGCACAATACGTGACATAATTCAGGACCTGAAATGTTTGGCACCTCGACATAAATCAAAAACATAACAGATTGGAAATTGCTAGTAAAAGAAATGTCATACTCTTTAATGAATCAGTCTAAACTGGAGAATGTGCATGGCTAGTTTTTTCTGTCCTCATCACGTCAGCATTGACAGGATTATTGCAATGACATAAACTGGAGGGGAAGAAGCAAATGTTACTACAGTATGTGGGTTATATTTAAAGCTGACTTCCAGGACAAGATAAAACAAATTGCACAGTAGACTAGTAGAACAGTACTCTGGAAACAGAGAATGTATAGTAATATTGATTAACCATTTACTGGCTATGTGAAGGGACAAAAAAATGTTCTGCTTAGTTTAAGTATCAAAATACGTTACATTACAACGGAAAGCATATGTTCACTGTACTTGGCTTCAGACAGCAGAGAGAATGTTACTGTAGAATGTTATGATAGATAAAGCTTTAGCAATTTTACATTGCTAAAGGGTGGATTACTGCATATTGACTGCAAAGCCACAAAAAAGAATGAGCAACTGACGTTAGGCCAAGGAGATGGAAAACATTTGAAGGAATACGCTCCCTCTTTGTGTGTAGATCTGAGAGAGGTTTTTCGGTCTGTTTCTACTTGTTTACTGTCTTGAACCTTTTGTGGGCTGTGCCATTTTGTTTTCGCTACCTTTAACGCAATACTCCACAATTACACTGACAGCAATGAGGATTGTGATCTCTTGTTGCTGTTGTGGCCTGCAGCCAATCACACTTTCATGTCAGCCCACCAGGAGAGGCTTCACTGTGATCTTTGTGTTCAAACCCGACTGGCACCTTCCCGTCTGTCCTCTTTTCACACCTTCTGTTATTTTCATAGTGTTTTACTAACCACGATGGAAGGCACAATTCGCTGAAGTGAAAGGTCAATTCTGCAGAGACACAATATCTTCTAACGGAATCGGTGTTGAGTAGGAGTTTGAATTAAACAGAGTTAAAGGAGTTAAACAGGAACCAGCATCCAGGGTGAGCTGCACAGCTTTCATTTGACACAACATTTATGTATGCAGTTGGATTTGAACTGCATAAAACCTGACGAAACACAAATACCTTACTCAAATGGCCTGCTAACCTTGATCCAAACCTGATCGGAAGTCCAGTTCCCAAAGCACTACTCAGCACTGCCACTATGAATAGCCCGGTCATAGAAAGGCTAGAAGAAGCACAGTGAGTTTGGCCCTAGCCATCGTGGTTTCTAATTCTTCTTTCTTTCATGTTTTTCTTTCCATGATGCACTCTGTACTCTTCATCACTGTACTATTAAAGATCTCCTTTATCTGTTTGATTGTTTTTTTGGTTTGTTTGTTTTTGGTTTCATTCATGCTTGCATGTTCTTCTGCACCCCCTTTTCTTGATTTTTTTTGGTCAGACTTGACAGTAGAATGGAATAGATAAACACCTATCACTTATTATTTATGTTGCATTTCACCTCACATGTTCACCTTATGATTTCTGGGCAGTCGATATGTACAGCTGTGCACAACCTTCTACTATGACTTTGTACCATCATATGCACTGTGCCATTCAGTTTTCCCCCAAATATTTTAAATACAGGAGTATGGCATATTATACTGATGTCAGATGGCATTAGCAAGAACATTGGCACATTTTTAGGCGGTAGGAAAGCTACTGTTAAACATGTTCATATGAACATGTTTAACATAATATATATGAATATTAATATATGAATATTAATATATGAATATTAAGAAAAGTAAAGGGTTGTAACTGGGATTGATATCACATACACATTCATGGCATGAAAGATTCAGTTTTACTCATTTAATCTGAGATGTACCAGAACTCTTTACAAAACTTTACAAAAGTATTTAGAATCTGTTGTAAGGTAATGTAGTAATGTAAAAATCTGTGGGGACTTCACACTTTGGATGACTGAACAGACATAGTTTCCACTGCACATGGACAACGGTAGGTATGTGGTGAACAACGTCAACCTTCATACTCTGTAGAGAAGCAGTATTTCACGCTCAAACTCAACTAAATTTGCTTACAGTTTTCGTAAATACAGTGACAGACGCTTCTGAACGTTTCTAATAATAGCTTGCAGTCACCATGTTCACCACACTCAATCCCCATTAAAACTCTACCTCCGCTTAGCAACCCGATAGGATCAACACCTGCCAGAACTCCAAGTCCGTGAGAGTGACGGTAAGTGTTGAAAACGAACCTTCTTACCAGTCCTGTTCGTTTGCATCTGTCGAGTCAGTGGAGACCGGAGTATTTCTAGATAAGCGACCTCATGGAATCGCCAGGTTATGTTTGAATGATGACCAATGACATAAATGTGCTGCTGCCTTGCATCATGCAGTCTGTGGTTCTATTTTAAAGAGGTGCATTTTTTGTGTGGGTTTGATACAACTTTGAGCTCTGAGGTCAGTTACTATATTTACGTGACTTTCATCGTTTCATCGTACAAGCCAGATGGGCACTTTTGGCCTGGACGTAACATTTATGATAGAGGGTGGCTGGATCTCTCGATGCCACTCGAATCTCCGTGTATTTTGGAAACAAGCCTGAGGTTTCTTTTTAGTGTAGCTACATTGCAACGTCGAGTACCTGATTTAATGCAATGTAGTGTTACATGTTTACATTTCTTATTGTAACTATTTGTACACAGTGTTTTCGTCCAGAACTTAAGAGACCACCGAAGTGATATTGTGTACCATTTGAAATGCTGTAATGTGTTGAAGTTTTGCGTATTTTTGGCGCTTTGAGTCAGAAACCGTACTGTTCGGTCCAGACGCGTTTGATGAATACAATCAAGTCGATGCCCAAGACTGGAAATTTAGTTACACGTGACTTACAGTAGCCTGTTGAGCTCGGAACAAAACAAGAAAACACAACACAAAAATAAATATGGGGGTGTAGTGACAATATGTCAACGGTTCATATAAAATAGGCATGGTATACTTGATGATCTGATTATCATGGATCAAATTCAGATTACGATCTGTTTCTCCATGGCTGAATACGTTTATTTCCACCACTTTTGGAGGAACCCCCAAAGTCCTGACTCAGGATGTCACAAATGTATTATCATATTTAAGAAGCGCGGTGTGTTACGACCCTCCACCCCAAAGAATGCGTGGTTACGCCCATGGTGTTAGTTTGAGCCCAGTGGACGAGTGGAGACAAGACGTGCACGTTTGGTCTCCAAGTATCTTCTCTAAAAAAGAGACCACGGTGGAAGACGTTATAATTTAGTGAACCTGAGACGAGGTTTATATCAATAGGATAAGACACTAGTAGACGCTTTCTGCGTCGCATTACGTCTTTAGCAGGGGAGCTCTCATGATAGTCCGTAGCCTACTGCTCAGAACCAGATGGTGGCAGCAAACTCCCCCTGTTCAGCTCAATATGAAACCAAAGAGTAAGGCGGAATTTTACACACTGCTTACATCGCAGTAACACTTCCACGGCTGTGATGAGAACCCTACATACCGGTGCCAACCTAACTACTGCTTCATACAGTATGTGGGACCGATAAATTGCGTATAGGAGAGATTTGCGGTCTTATCGAGGGAACTTGCAACTGTGTAATCCACAAAGCCAAGCAGATCCAATTTAAAAGGGCTAAATTTGGCTATACTTGCATTCCATTGTCAGAGTTCATTTCACTGAAGTGAAGAAAAATGCTTTGTCCTTGCTGTGTGGGTTGATATGTGGGCGTTTGAACTTGTAGTTGCTGCCGCTTTAAATCTTTACTTTAGGGGGTGGGGATATAAATGAATTTAATTCTGAAACTTACGACATGCGCAATGACTGAACTTTAGAACCACCTCCAATAGTTTAATTCATTTGTTCTGGGCAGTGAATGAATCGTTCAGGTTTATCCAGAGAGTGTGGGTGCTTCACGTGTCCTGGCCACTTTCACACGGGAGGACGTCGCGCCCTGGAAGAACGTCTCGTGCCAGCCGCAGTTGCCTGCAGCTTACCTTTGCTCGAGCTGGCAGTCAGCTGACTTCTCTGAGCTTTTGGCTGGCTGCGAAGCATGTGCTGTCCTCATTTTAGGAACAAACAGAACCGGGGACATTGTGTGCATACTAGCGGAAATGCATAGTATTAGCATTGTCTGCCACTGTATATTTAATACTGTGTTTTCTGAGCAGATGTGAGCCTGTCTGCAGATAATGGCAATGCTTACAATGACAATTACAAGGTGCTGATGAAGTTCTCTGTTGGCTGGGTTGAAGATTCTAGATTCCAATTTTAGATTATATTTTATAAAGTATAATAAAAGCATTCTTTGTCTTTCAGGTGATGGGCAGGAGTCATTCGCTGTCCCTACCCAGGAGGCTACCGTCCATGTCCTCCAGGACAGACTACGCATCGCCCGTGACAACACCTGTATTCCAGCCTTCTTGCAATCCGCTGGAGAGGCAAGCGTCCTGGCTGGAGAAGGCCTACAAGCCGCCCAGCCCCTGGGAGGCGGCGTCCAGGAGCCCCCTGGGCTCGGTGGACGAGGCCTTCACCTCCCAGAACCTCCAGCAGTCCATCGCTTCCAATGTGAAGGCAGCTGCCCACCGCAAGTCCCTGCCAGAACCTCCCGCTGAGTGGAAGGCCAGGGTGTCCTATGAGCCCCCTGGGAAAGGCGAGGGGCGTCAGTACTTGGCTCCCCAGTTCGTGTCCCCGACCAAGAGCGTGGTGTCGGCTCCGCCTGCGCCCACTCACTACGGCCCTCCCTTCAGACAGTACCAGCCACAGAGGTCTATGACTGAAGCCAACATTGGGTATATAGGGTCCCGACCTGTTAGCCAGCCAGGCTACAGACCTGTGTATAACACAGCCTGGAGACGGTAATTAAGCACATTGATTTATGTGGGTGAAAATGACAGGATTAAGTGTTTTGACTGAGAGGCTTCAGAAACCTTAAAATGGGTGGAGCTCTTGTGCTGTCAAAGACAAATATTACAAAATTACAAATATGTTATGCAGGACCACATCTTTTGTTTTGGTTCATATGAGACTGTGATTGACAGACCATAGCTCCCCCCATGAATGGGTTCATGAAACCTCATTCCCCCCTTACTGATTTTTGAAGGTTTAAGCATATAGTAGGAAATGTTTGCAGCCTTAAGAAAAGGTTTGAAATCAAAGAGCAATGTTAAAATTTATAGACCTTTATTACTGCCGCTACACACATTCACAAATAAAAAATAGATATAAGAAACCACATAGATGGAGATACTTTTGGATGGTGTCCGTTCTAGTAAGGGTCCGTTAGATAACAGGTCTTGGCATTTCAGTTTTCTGTTTTTAAAAGATTTCAGTGTCGTGATGGCAGGAGAGGAGACCTTAACTAGTCCCAGGGGCTCAGAGGTAACTCCAGGTGACATCCTCTTTTAACATCACAGCTGTGAGACTTGAATTCAACAGAGCTCTCTGTTCAGTCTAGACCCAATGCACTTGAATATTGACCAAATGATTTAAGCAAGGGTCGTGTTTCTTTCTTTTGTGTACAATGTTGTTCTTCTGTTTCTGCAACTGCAAAGCTAATACCATTTTTTTTAGAAAAAAAGTAACATTTGCTTTTCTCGGAGTTAAGGACAAAATGCTTTGCAGTTTGACTGAATAGAAGCCAGATTCTATGACAGGCAATCACTGTACATTCACCCTAGTAATACACAAAATAACAGAATCAAACGGAACAGAATGATGCCTTAGTAATCATTTCAAGAGCTATGCCATCTTGGATGCCTTTGAAGAGGGTTCTCCTTCCTCTAAAGGACCCTAAAAAGACTTTTGGCCAAAATTGTCCACTTCCTGTATATATTTTATCAAATGGTTCATCAAAAGACACAGCTGTGATTGGAGAGCATATTATCAGTGCCTTCCCTTTGGACCAATGATTTAAATTCTTCATTGCTGTGGGGTTATTTTATTAAGTCTATTATATTTTACTCTCTCGTGTTTCCACTAGTCCAGCAACAAGCTGAAGGATATGACAGTGTTATGTGGATAAGTGGACAGTCAAGACAAACATAAATATATGGTGTGGGCCTTTGAAATGAACTAGAAATGATTTGCAATATTGAGTGTAATGTACCTTGATATCTACATTGACAAAAAACAAACAGGAGGAAAACAGGAATGGTGGTTAAAGTGACATGAAGCAAAAGGACTTGATGCAAGTTCTAGTTATGATGACAGACATGAGCTCTTGGCATGAGGCACTGAGAAGAGACAGGTTAAAATTTTACGTGATGGGTAATTTTAGGGGGAAAAGAATAAAAGCTGAGGAAGAATATAATTTCTGAGGGAACATGGCAGTTGTGAAATGGAGGGGAAAGTCAATCTTCATTCCTCCTGGTTTGTTGTTGAAACTGGCGTGGAGGTGTTACTCTTTTCTTATCAACACAGCAGAATTAAATTATATAGGACCATGCCAAATGTGCAGGTTGCTTGCAAGTAATTACATGTTACGTGCAAATTGCCTGAATTTATTATTTGGATGGAAGCTTCAAACAACTTGCATAGTGAAGGGATTTAATGATCCTCCTAGTAATATTAGATACCTCTATGAGTTGTTTAGTGGTTCATGACAATCTTCAGCATTAACCACGTGGGCTACTTTGTGGAGGGAACAAGAACATAAGCAAGGGGCTTTGCATATATTCCAGAGTTGTTAGCATGTCAGCATTAATAAAGTCGGGGTAGGAGAGGACACACGGCACTCTTTTAACATGATGACATCAGACCTGAGCATATGAACAAGTGCAGACCAAGTCAGGTCAGTTCAGGATCATATTTCCGCAGGAGGTTAACCCGACTTGGTGCTCAGTTTTTTTTTTCTTTTTTGGGAAAGGGGTGTGGCAGGTTGTGAGTGCTGTACAGAAAAGAGAGATGTAAATAGAATAGAAGGCAATCAAAGTTGCTTTGTTGTTTTTTTCATGTTAAGTAAAGCCATTTTAAGGTGTGACTTTCAATTGGAAATTACAAGATGAAAAATCAAAATTGTTCCTTAAAGGGCACCAAGAGGCACACCTGGAAGTTATTCGTTTTTAGAGAAATATGTTATTTGGCCACTGAAATGATTCTTGATTTTTACTAATATTTAAAATAATAATAAGTAAATTTTTGAACAGAACAGTATAGCATTCAAACATAAGAGATATAATTTTATATTGTGGGACAGTTCAGCAGCATATCAAGTAATAAATACAGTGTTTTACACAGTACAACAGAAAGGGAGATGATTATATATTTGATGATTATATATATTTGAGATGATAAACACTAAAAGGGCATAACTAAGAGGAAGTGTGTATATATACATAATTTATAATTTATTACCTACATAATTTTCTAATGAATTTGATTTTATTGACTTCAATAAAATAATAATGGAACTAAAGTGGGCACTGAGAGAGAGAGGTGGGCTTTTGAAGATTCAACCCCCACCCAAATCACCCATTACTCTTCGATGTGCACAGTCAAGTAACTGTTATTTTCTAGAGGGGGGAATATTCTGTACACAAAAATAATATTTGTCATCTCTTCAGCTGAAAATTGTAACACAGCACTGAAAAGGCATAATTGGTGTTTCAGCCACAAAGAGAGCTGGGCACATGTAATCCACATGGAAGAAGAAAATTCCACACAGGGCAAAACAACATGAATGTCGGTGATATGTCAAGGGTCTTATCTTAGCTTGAAATGTGTGTGCAGTTAAATATGTATTTCAATGCATTAGCTGGATGGCTGTTACATAAGAACCACTTAAAGAGATTAAATTAATTATTTTCGCCAGAAGTCTTTATTTACTGCATTCGCATGCACAGGCTTGTTGGACACGAGCTAGTAGATTGACAGAGGAATGCGTATTTATAGCACATATTCCCAAATGGATGCGATACTCACTCGCCAGACACTGTCATTTAACTGTAACACCGACACCTGGTCAAATTAACCTTAGTTATGTAACTCAATCTGTACAGTTGCTCTTGTTACATTACAGGAAAGAGAGGGATGCACTCTATGTCCTCAATGAAAAAATGACAATATTGCCGACTGAAATCAAAATATTGTACTAAAAATTGTAAGCAAAGTATGTAATAGGGGTGTGACCCACATCAGCCATATCATGAAAATATAATTTTACTAAACTGCAGTTTTTATAGCAGAAACAGATCAAGGCAAGTACTTATAGTGTATTAAGAGTGGGATGTTTATAAATATTTCACATGGCCATAGCTGCATGACTAGACACTTTGTGTCTATACCACTATTTTAGTTCTCAATAAAACAGTTTCAGATGTTTTGAGCCATATATTTTTCTTTTTGTTGCAATATTTTGTGTACAATAAATTTTGATTCATGGCTGTTACTGCATTTTACAGAAATGAAAAATGTTTTCAGCCACTTAAATTGACCTACAGAAATAGGTCTCATATGTGACAAAATCACAAATCAACATTAAATTACAATAAATACTCATAAATGAACAAAAGGAATACATATTATACATAATTTCTGTCTCCAGTGCTGTTTCCATATTTTACATTATGGTCTTTTTCTGCTGTTTAATGTACTGATGTGTTTTATTTTCACTCTTCTTGGCCACAGCTGTTCAATGTGTGTATTTTTGTTGGGATATTTTAATCTCAGTGGCACCCTGTTTGAAGGATGAATGTTTTTTTGTTTTAATCACAGGTTCATGGTTTATGTGGCCCATTTGATCACCTCGGCCAATCAGAATTGCTCTTGTGAAAGCATGTAGCATGTGCACAGAGGAGCCATTCAGCAGAATCAATGCTGTGCTTTTGTCAAAGAAACAGTTAAGAATCAACGAAACAACACGTTTGGACACTGTTTACCGCTCAGTATAGTATTTAAAAAGTTTCGGAGGGAGAAGCAAATGTGAAATTAAACTGACTTTTTCTCCACTGCCTGAGACTAATTTTGTTGTCCTACACTTTTCAAATATTTCTTCAACCTACATATAAATATGTTTTTTTTTTCAAATATTATGTGCTTTAAATGAATGAAACCAGTATGAAACCCTGATGTTTCGAATCATATGCATTATCTTAATGGCATTTTCATTTATTTCCCATCACACCGTTATGGTATATCTGACCACTTAGGATATGTATATGATGTGTATGTATAGTATTGCATATTTCCCATGTCCAACACGTACTAGACAAGGCTCAACTTGTTTATCAGAAAGAGTATACAACCAGATCTGAAAGGAGAAAGTGACAGACAAATATGGGACACAAATCAATTATCAAAAAATAATACTTATTTAAAAAAAAAATTCAATTCATTGTGCAGCACAACAAGTAGGGAATACCTATTTATGCACAGTGACATTCAATTTGTCATTTGAACTGATATCGCAAGGAAGCCATCACTATACTTTAAAATGGCCTAGACCAGTCATGGGAACAGTGGAAAATATACTAATTGGATGATTTTCAAGGGCCATCAGTGGATTTCAGAAGTAATGCTACCGGAAGAGTAATATTTGTATCACCTTGCAAAACCATGTACATGAAGAATCCATTCCAGGAACTCTAATATAGTGTGCTCATTAGTAGATGAATCTCTCCAGTGTAAATCTCAGCTATTCATAGTAAAGAATGCCTCTGACATCTTCCGGCATTACATCACTCTCATTTTATGGGTCTGATTTACAGTAAATCCATTTATCTTTTGTAGGCCACTGTATTTCCTGGATGTCTATAGCCCAGTGTATTGATGCCCTGTTTTAAGTGAGCCCTCTGTGCAGTGATTGGTCTGACACCTGACCCTCTGCATACAAACATGAATGTAAATACCAAAGGTGAAGTGGAGACATTCAACCTCCTTCCACCACATGGACCATGAATAATTCTAATGTACTGGATGAGGTCTCTGGCAGGCTGATTAATAATAAATTAACTTGCAATTAATATAACAATCTTTAAATAACATAAATGAACTGACAAAATGGAGAGATAAAAACATGTTCCTTTCAAAGTATGCCATTATGTATTTTCAGCTTGAATGGTTTATTTACCTATTGCAAGCCAGTCTGTGTCCTTGTGAAATTTCATAAACCATTAGTCTATATCCTTACACGTTACATGAATTACCAATATGGGATTAAACGGAGCACAGGGTTAAAAATAAAAAGAAGTTAATCATTTAGAGGGAAGATTGCAGTGGTACCGTAACTAATGATTGTTACCGAAAATTAAGGGCATGTATAGGGCTTCTGTTCTAACTACATGACTACATTGTACAGTGGTCAAGCTTACTCAGACAAGAACAGCTTTACTTTGAACTGTGACCATTTCATTTTTATTGCAAGACTTACCTTTACAGTTTTAAGGATAAGTAATTTACAAGTGTACATCACAAATATAAAGGCTTTTTCAAACAGATAGATGTATTTAAAGAAGGAGTGGTTCATTTCAATTCAGGTTTTTAACAACCCTCTCAAATAGGAGCTAGCTCATAGTGCACCACACACTGCGACATCGTAACTAAATCACTAAATAACGTCATTAAAACAATAAGTCAATGAGACACAACAAACTCCAGCAGACCCCCACACCCTTAAGGCTGCAAGCTGCCCATCCCTGATTGGTGTAATACCAGGGTGGGGCCATGTCTGGTGTGTGGTTAGCAGTGTCCATTTTGGGCAGGGATTAACAAAGTGCAGCCCTGGGGCCAGCTGCACTGCCTGGGGACTATTTGAGTGGCCAAGCCTCAGTTTCCAACCTGCAAACACTTTTTACGTTTTTTTTTTTTTTTTTTTTTTTTTACAGACATGAAGTATTTACTAAGATTTAGTACAGACATTTAGACATAAAGCCTATTTATGTCTATGTCAATGGTTGGGGAAATGTACTTTCAGATCCCATTCAACAAATGGTTAACTGATTTAGGTTAATCTGGAGCACTTTTAATAGATTTTTAAATTTTAAGTTGATGCTTTTATAATGTGCACACTGTACCTTTAAGAACCTGTCTCTACCTGACATGCATTTAATAAGCAGTGGAGGGTAAAAAAAAAAAAAAACTCAACAGCCAATGAAAATGATCTTTGTCAGAACAGAGCATGAACTATCAAGAGATGTGGGACTGCTCCTACCTGAAGTAGGAAGGTACAGTAAAAGTATGCATTTGAACACAGTTCTGTTTTGTTCTCCCTCCTTCACCATAATAGAGGAAACCCTGATTTAGGGTACCCATAATGACCACTGAAATGTTCTCATGTCAGGTCAGAATGCATTGCTCAGAACAACTTATCACATAACATTCAGTGAATATTTGAGCGGAAGGCAGGCATGAACAGAATGGTATAATGCCCTTCTTAGCTGTAACACACCCTATCTCACAAGCACCTTATTCTACTTCCTCTAGACCGCTGTTCAGGCTATCTGTCTCGTAGTATATCCAGTGGAATATGCAGGGGGACTAGTTACCAAGGAGATAGTTACATAATCACAGAGGGGCAGTACTGTAGTGAGGAGACTGTTAGCTAATAATAACCTTTTGATGCTGCTGTTGTAAACCACATCACAAGGACTCCCTTTCCTCTGGACACTTTCACACAAAAATATGCCAACATTTGCATAAATTTATTTAATAAAATCCCCTTTCAGTGCAGACTATATTTAGTGGTTAGTTCACAAAGCACTGTGTGCTGAAATGCAACAATCATACATACCTTTCCAGTTGTATTTATGTTTAAAACTGTAGCAGAAAACATTGAGAATTAAATGCATTTGTCTGACATTTATATTTTTAAACCATTTAATATGTTTCAGGTTTTCATTTAAAAAGCATGAATATACAAACATGTATCTGAACTATCTATGGACTAACAAAATATTCATAATTTTTATATTTCATATCACATCACAAAGTAAAAGACTGCAAAAGGACCTGGATTCTAAGAAGAAAAAAAAACTTTTTAGAGTGTAATACTTTGGCAAAGGCTTGTGTTGCTTGTCCGTTATCAATTATTTTATTAAATAGCAGTTTCACTGCCATATTGTCCATCTAAGTATGTAAAAGGTTTGGTGTAATGAGAGATTTAACCCTGTGCCACTGTCTTATTGTAATGATTGTGGTCGCTCAATATTCGGAAACTATGACACCAGCTCTCCCTTAATCAGAATCTTCAAATACTATTAATAGCACTTGGACTACAGTTGTTTAGCCTGTTGCTACAGCAGAGTGTTTTGTGTATCACAATAAGAAAATTGAAATTGTACAAGTGACTCGAGGATGGTCTTGAGGCATATTGAACGTGTATATAATCTAATCTTAGTCTTCCTGATTTGCTACGCTACTTGATTAGCATTTTATTTCAGTCAATCAAAATGACAGTAAACCAGCTTCTTTGGATATTCTAACTTGGATTTTATGAATCTCTGTAGGTGTGGGAATAAATGTTTGGCTACAGTAGCTGTGCTCATTTGAGAATTAAGTCCTTAGTATTGTCAACGCACATGGAATATACCAGCTTTTTTTTTTTTGTCTGCTAACAGGCTAGCCGATTGTTTACTGAAGGAGCTTGTTCTCCTCTCTGCTGTGAACATTAACATCCTTGGCATCTCCAAACACAAAGGCTGATCTCTCTCTGCAATCTGATATTATCTTTGTTTTTCTTTCACATAGATGGAGGGATAGAGGAGACACCCAATTGTTTAGTTGGCGAGGTGCCGACTAACGAGTTAACCCCCAATATTTGAAAGAAAACAGTTATACAGTCTCATATACTGCCACACACTGGGAATGTGCAAATCATCAATGAAACAAACTGGAGCGCAGATGTGGGTATGCAACTATCTTTTTAAGGAATGTTATTATTTTTAATGAAGTAAAAACTAATATTCTGACCACATCATCTCAAGATCTGGCAAACAGTTCCCTCCCAGATCCCTCCTTGCTGAGGGGAAGTTAACAGTAATCTCCCAAAGCAAGCAGCCCGTTTTGAGCTGGTGCTCTGCGGCAAAAGACATTACGCAAGAGGGACAATCGCTCTGAGTGCATGTGCCAGGAGGTGACCTTGGGACTCCACTGGGCAGTGTGCAAAAGGGGCTAACTTAAACCGTCGGGGGCCTGCTTCCCTCCCCTCTAAGTCCGAATAAACCCCGTAGGCCGACCTTTGGGTGCTTCTAGCTTTAAACACTGGATTTACAGTGCTACCTATCACCTAAGCGGGGTAGATACTGGGGTCGGGGTGGTGTCGTGTTCGTATAAGCTCCATGCCCCGCCTCCCCTATAGGCTTCTCACAGCTGGCGTGGGGGAGGAGTGGGTTAGCGGGAGCACCTTGGTCATCGACGCATGCATGTGACCCTGGACATTCCACGGTCCCGGAAAATCACATTCCACAACCTCGCAGAGAAGGGTTTCCTCCTTGAGGGAGATGTGGTGTGGCAGCCCCTACACCCCCCACCCACCCCCCCCCCTCCCCTCCTCCCCAACTCCCCTACAACCACTTGCTCATGTCCGCCACATGTGCTGTGTCTGCGTGAGTGGCTGCAGTGTTTTGTGTGTGTGTGTGTGTGTGTGTGTGTGTGCGTGTGTGCGTGTGTGGGGGGTGTTATATTTAGCCGCTTGATGTAAGCTGCATACCAGTGACAACAGACACAGAGACACCCCCCCAGTTTGCCTCAGTGCTGGGGAGTGTGAAGACCCGGGCAGATCGAAACTACCCAGGTTGACCCCTGAGCTCCTTGCTTCCGCCAAGGATACAGACAGAAGCCGAGGAAGACAGGACCTCTGCACAGGTAAGGCTCTGGCCCTCTTCAGGTGTGTCTGCATTCTGCTCTGACAGCGAGGTATGCGAAGGTGCGCTCTGGCGGGCACATATAAGCCAATAGGCTTTGACAATACGCAGCCAAGCCTTTTAACAGTCATGCTGCTGCTTTCCATGTTAACAAGTGTCCTCTGGTTAATGCCACAGATGACCTGCTAGAATTGCGCAGTACCTGCAATTGCAAAGACGTGCTAAACCCTTTTTATTTTTATTCATTGTCACATGGGAGACCACACAACACATTTTTTAAAGCAGCACTTGGGATTTATTTTGATCAAGCGCATGGACAAATTTCAAAAATAAGAAGGCATTCCCAATGTTTGGGTTAGGTGGTTTACTCTGTATGATCAGTAGTATTATGTATGACAATAGAGTTAGAAAGTATTGAGTGTTTTTGTGACGGCAGTATTTGGCATTTCGTGTCCTTTTAAACATTTTTATGATATGTTTACATTCAGTAAAGATAACACAGGTTCATTTGTGTGCTACCTTCTTTCCACTTAATGGAAACTGGTTTGAGTTATTTAATACAATAGACGTAAGAGTTGAAAGAAATACAGAAAATGAATTTCTCTGGAACGTTTAAATTGAATATTACAAAGGAGAGAGTAACTCTGACATCTGTGTAGTGCAGAGACCAAAGTGACGGGCCAACTAAAGGTAGCTGCAGATACCCTTTTGTTGCGATTTCCCTGTTCAGTGACCAGCTGGTCAACTGAAGGTATTAAGTGAAGGTATTTTAAAATGCAGTATTTCAGATTTATGTGGCGTATCTAATGATTTTAATGCAGGTCTCCTCGAGTGCACCCCTAGCTAACCCCCACCAGTGTCCTCTTCCTCCTGTGACCTCTGGTTTTTCACACCTTCTCCCCTCCGGAGGTGACCCCCTCCACTCACCCACCCCTCCCCTAAGAACGGCCAGCCAAATATTCCCAGCCAACTTTTTGGTACGCATCTTTAATAAAAAAAGATTATGGATCTCAGAGACTCATGAAATGAACGCCATATCTTTTACATAGAAGTATATTGTGATTTGCTTTCTGTTGTATTTCTGAAGAACATTCTACTGGATGTTACTTCTGACATAACAATTTCGATTGTGTCTGAGCTGAATTAGGTATTTTTGCAATCTATCTGAGATTGCAAAATTTCCCTTCATCAGATTTTGAATCAAAGCATTCTGAGAGGAAAAGCAGTGGCACTGGCACTGATCTTAGATCAGCTCCATTACTAATGAGGAGGTGCCAAAGAAGGCGTGGTGGAAAATAGGCAATGTGTCAAAGTTCAAGGTGTGCGAATCATTCGAGTGATGCCAGCCATGGGCCTCTAAGGGTGGCCTAGACGTTGCTGCCACAGCCAAACACACGACTGTGTCCACTCTGTGGCACATCTTGACACACACTTAAAGTCATTCACAATGTGAACATTTGAAGGGAAGTGCCTGCTTTGCCCCTTGAAAAGGTCTGATGAATTCCCTCTGGCAAACTTGTATGTTTCCATGAGACTGCAGATGTCCGAGCAAATCGACAGTGCTCCGACAATCCTCCCCAAAAATAGCCTGCCGGGTATGCTCCTTTTTTTCCCCAGGCAGTGGAGAGGAGCGTACATGTCTGTGTCCTTTGTCTGTTCCAGTCCCGCAGGCTTAGCTCTGCTTCCCGCCCGAAAACCAGCATGTCTCGGTTCAGCACCATGTCCACCAAAGAGCGGAAGATGCAGGCGGCGGCTATTTGCCGAGAGGTCCAGGGTTCCAATGGTATGACGTGGCCCCGAACGTCGGCAGCGCTCTGACACAAGCCTCCGTTTCAGGGACACGGGCTAATCTGCCACACAGGGGTCCAGAATGTCATGGCTGCTCTCTTGCTTGCCATAAATAAGTTAATGGGATGCTTTGCTACCGATGGCGACTAATCCTTTTGTCGTTGTCCTTTTGAAGCGGCTATTTCTGGGTGGAACAACTGCATGGCCATTGGGGAGGCATGAAGATCCATAACAGCTGAGGAACATTCCGCCTGGATACCCTTACAGCTTTTGATTGGCCATTGACATCTCCATAAGCAGCACTTTATTGGCCCAGCAATAATGACACAAAGATGAAAATATTCCATATTAGGTCCACTTAGAATGCAAGTGTAATTTATCAGGCAAGCAAATTAAAGTACGACAAAAATCCATGTATAATGACTCTTGTCCTTATACAGTGTAGATTATGCAAAACCATTACAGTCCAGACAGGTGAGTTAATAACCTGTAAATGACCAATAGATAAAACCTACATGACCCACCACCTTGTATGCTTTAAACATATTTTGAGCCACCAAGTCATTTAAATTACACAGAAATTTAAAATTATTTAAAATCTATTTTAAGTATTTTAGAGGATGGGTTTCCTGAAAATGTGAAATTCAGTTGTGGCTCAACAATAGCCCCCTATTGCCCACTGCAAGTATAGGCAAACTGAGGCAAATGTGAAATGGCTCCTTCTGTTGTTTGTTTTGAGTGGAGAGCAAGAGTCACAGATGGGATCTGATTTCATTTCAAAGGCAATAAGATACTTATGGTACTTGAAGCTTCCTCTCTGGGAGTCTGGGGTGGAGTGTTTTGAATACTCTTAACACCACATAGCACAAATAAGGTCAGGGTGTCCATCACATGCAACACTCTGACAGTGTCAATGAGCCAGGGACGTTTTCTATTTTATTTTTTTCCCCAATGATGGAAAAAGGACCCGCTGTTCTCTGTCTTCAACCAGGCGACACGATGGACCTTGGAAAGAAGCTAAGCACTCCTAAAGACATCATGTTGGAGGAGCTCTCATTGCTCTCCAACAGGGGCTCTCGCCTCTTCAAGATGCGCCAGAGGAGGTCAGAGAAATACACCTTTGAGAGCATACAGAATGAAGCTAACATGCAGCTGAATGTAAGTGATGTCAACTTTTTTCCCTTGTGATGAATGGCAGTTGCATTCCAAAGCTCCTTCCCAAAGCCTCCTGGGAAATGTAGTCCAATGTGGTGCCACATGAGACAGATGAGGAGGCCAAGCATCCAATAGCCTGTGCTTGTCCTTTTCAAGGGATTTGTGTAGAAAGCTCATAAGCATTGGTCAAAGGTCAGCGTGGTCATTGCATGCATGATGCTTAACGTTAGGATTGGCAGAGGATAAGCTGATCTTGGATCAGTGCTTATCCTCATTCTTATTTGGGGTATACAAGCAAATACCAAGCATCTTCATAAAGTTGCTTCTGTGTTTATCACTGTACCCACATGCCTGTGCTTTTATTGGCTCTTCCTGAATGCTACTCTTCACGTGAAAAGAATGCTAGGTGACGGGAAGTAAAATGCAGAAATATTTATGTCATGAACATTGAATGAAGGAGAATTCTGCCTAGACTCATGGCAAACCTGTCACTCTGAACAGTGATCAGAGAAGTTACTGTACATAAAATATTTTCCAAGCTAAAGCCAGGGACCTAATCATACAGAACGACAGCTTGATCACAACTGATCACACTGAAAAACAGTTGACTTTCAATACAATGTTGACATGTTGACAAAAAAAAAAAAAAAAAAATGTTGATATTTCCAAAAGTTTTAGTTGCAGCCAAGCCTTATTACTTTACTCCTATCTGCTGCGATTGCCCATAATACAATGTGAAGCTGGTTATGTGGCACACACCAGTTAGTAAAAGAGAAGCACACAGAGAATGGATATACATTCATTCTTTCCAACTACACACAAAAAGCTTTGTTTACAAAGAGCACACCACATCTACGACTTAGCTGTTGCTCAGAGCTTGGAATCTGTAGCTAAGTTTTTAATTGATCGAAACATTTTATTCAGAACTAAAAACTACAATGTGCTTAGCAGACAGAAAATGATGCAATGATGGCTTCTGAACTTTCTGTTATAGTTGCATAGTCTGAGATTATTTAGAAAATCAGAAAAAAATGAAATTGCCCCTGTTCTTAGACACAGAAACAAATGAAGAACTTTTCTGAAATGTGCCAAAAAATGGGTAACACCTATGCGGCTGTAGCCTTGGATAGGTGATTCTGGGCACCAAAGCTTGCCTGTGTTACACCCCCTAGAAACATAAACATTTAGATGGGCAACTTGCCCCGAGTTGATCTGCTTACATCACGCCCTTTCAGCCAAATAAGCATGGGGCGACTAAGAGCAGGTCAGGTTATGAGTCACTCATCTAGGCTTTCGGTCTAATTACCCATGTGTGGACACTTTAAATTGCATAGCATGCCATTTCCTTTTGCAGATCCATAGTTATTTGATCCCCCTGGCCCAAAAGTTGCTAGGAAAAGATTAGGGGATACAGCTTAAACAAAACACCACCAGGCAATGTATCTTTCTCATGTAAACTGGAGTGATTGAATAACAGATTTGATGATGGGCAATAACAGTCCTGGTTGGCTGAAGTTTGAAGATAGGTTAAAGATAACTCTAAAACTAGTAACTTATTTACATCTGATATTGTCCAAATAATGGCTTGAATTAAACAATTAAGTACTCCAGCATAATGAAAACCAGCAGACACTGAGATCTTCCCAGGCATCATCTTACTGCGTGATACAACACATTTGTGAGGTTGGTACTGTCTCAGTTAATCATGAAAATCTTGTGCTTTTTGACAGAATGGTGTTCAAGCACAGAACAATGGAACCGCAGAAAGCAAAGCTGAAGGAAATGGCCTGGACGCCAAAACGCCACCCAACACACCTGATCCAAGGAGCCCCCCGAACCCAGACACCATTGCGCCAGGTAGGGGCTGCCGTACATGAGCTACAGTTATTCATTTAGCAGACACTTTTATCCAAAGCTACTTACAGTAAATTGGAGGTATACATTTCGTTATTATATGTGTTCCCTGGAATCAAATCCACAACCCTGGTGTCGCTAGTGCCATGCTCAACCAATTGAGCCATAGAAACACATCAATGCTGGTGCTCAGCTCAGCAGACTTACAGTCTGGAGGGAGGGCTGAGCAGGTCACACCTTTCTCCATCACAGCTTACAGGTCATCAATACTCAAAGGTCAGACCATATCCTATGTTTGGAACTACTGTTGCTACTTCTACAAGAAAACACTAGGTAGCCATGCACTGGTCAACAGAATACCGCTGTGGTTTCAATTCCTTTATAGTTCATCCAGCATTCTCATATTTCTTGGCACTTGTTGCCCCCTCAGCGCAAAATGACGTGAAGAGTCGTGATACGTGATACACATGGAGATAGATTCCCTGTCTGCTGTTCCCTGAAAATCACAAGTTAAGATTTTCAAGCAAGAGCGGCCATTCTCGCCCGGCGGTGATGAGCGCAGTCATGTGGCACTCTAACGTTTCTACACATGGCATGCCTGGCATTTCCTGTCCACTCTCTGGGAAATCATTGACAGGCGATCTCGGGCCCAGGGGCTGCGATAACATGATATGCTGCAGCTACAGCGTCCTCCACCTTCGTCAGGGCCGGCCCTCTCCTCACACGCCAGAAGATAAACAAGGGATTTAAGCATGCACTATTTCAGAGCTTATCGGTGACAGAGACCTGGGTAATTACAGAGAGCATTAGGTACTCCTCATTACATTTCCATCAGTATTCATTATAAACCATCTCAAGGTCTGCTGTTGAAGTTTATTATGGATCCCAAAGTGGACAGTGATGAAAGTATTTCAAAATAGATTCCGAGCACAGACACAGTACAACAAAAAATATTATTGTTGCCAAATGTTTAAGCATTTCTTGTTTTTTTTAATCTCTTCAAGTAACTTATTCAAATGAAATGCACCTGTATCATGTAAAAATAACTTTTTTCTTGTGTTAAGGTGGTCAAAACAGGACACCTCACACACAAATGAACCTCCTATACTCACTGACTGTAATCTTCCCCATAAAACCTTAAATCACCTGTTGAGAAAATCACTTGCAGAGCAATATTCCCACTATCTCCTGATACTTTTGCATTTCCCGAGGCAAAGCAGTCAAACCACATTCCTATAACAGGAGGCCATGAATATAAATATGTAACAGGGCATACATCTGAATGAAATCCCTCATGGCGTCCTGAGTGTTAGTGGGGAGAGCGTAAATCACCCCCCTGGGTCAGACTGCTGTTTATACCTTTGCTGTTAACTGGATACACTTTGGAAATAGACCGTTACATACAAAGATGGACATTTAAGAATGCCCTCGGGTAAAGAGAACAAAAAAGAACAAAATAAAGAATTACATATGTATAGGTTTCATTCATTCTTTCATTCTGGCTGGAATATGCTTTGTCCTTAAGCAGCAAATTTAAATCAAGCATGTTCAGTCATCTGTGTTTCATCTTCATTTCAGCAGCTTCTGAGCTCATGGTATGTAAAAGTCACACAAATTAAAATTTAACATGGGCTTAATTTTCTGACTGAACATAAAGGACAAAGCTGGTAACTATAAAGCATGAATCTATTTCTTTGCCTTTCATGGTGCGTCATTTTATTTGCATTCAGGGACACAAAGGACTTTGACTGGCCTGTTATAAAGCCATGGTGAGCCTATGTGGTGTAACACATTTAAAGAAATGACCATGTGTGGCAGGCACTAGGGCACTGGATGCTTGGCGAGCTGTTTATTCAGCTTAAAGGAAGTGGAGGTGCTGTTCTTAACCCCTGTGGCTATAAGTGACTCTGAGCTCAGAGTTTCAGGGTCCCACTCTGCACACGGTGGGACAGCAGGCGGTGTGTCCTCTTCACTGGGGGAGACACTTATCAGCATATGCTGTGCTAATACGGCTGCCCCCTTTCTCTGTCCACCACAGCCAACAGTACAGAGCCAGGGAGAGAATCCCGCATAATGCACATGCAAACACCTAAAATGCCTGTGGATTCTGTGGCACCAAATGTGAACACACCATAAATGTTTTTTTTTTCTAGTAGCAGTCAGGTTCATGCTTGCTAACTGCACAGCCTGGGATAAAGCCCAAAATCTTCATTAATTTCATTTGCACTCTTACACAGTATACATTTGATATCTGTTCATACACCTGAATATTCACTGAAGCCATTTCAGGTTTCAGGTTCAGTACTGTGCTCAAGGGTACAACAGCAGTGTTCCCACCCAAGATTTACACCTACAACCTTCTGACTACTACTTGGAAAGTGTAATGTAAAGTGGTGTGCGGACAAGTCTTTGAGTTATTGGCAGTCACAGAGCTGTGTGCGTTTCAGGTTACGGTGGACCCTTGAAGGACGTCCCTCCCGAAAAGTTTAACACCACGGCGGTTCCAAAGTCCTACCACTCCCCCTGGGAGCAGGCCATCATCAACGACCCCGCCCTGGCAGACACGCTGCAGTTGAGGATGCCGGTCCCCGAGCCCAGGCCTGAGGGCCCGGAGTACAAGAGCTTTAACAGGTGGGGCACACACTCAGAAGGAAACCTTGTCTGCAACTAATATATATCTGCAGTTTATCACTGAGCATAAAGATCTTACTGCAGCTCAATTTACTTAATCTTAAGTTTTCCAGAGAGAGACAAGTGCTTAAAAGTGAAATCTAGGGATCACACGGGCATGAAGCTGATGTTCTTCACAATGTGGATTTATACAGTAATCGCCTGCTGTGTCTGAACACTTTCCCTGGGGGTGATTTTCAAATAAGACAACTGTAGTTATCCAGGATGGTCCAGACTGCTCAAAGAGTGACAATCTACTTAGAAGTAATTGTCCCTACTGCACTAAAATGGCTTTTAAAGCAGGGATACTCAGCAAGGGACTAGCGAGATACTGTCCGCCCACTGAAACTTCTCATTCTACCCCGTCAAAGAATCATAACTACACGTGTGGTTTAGTAAAAATACATGCTTATGTTTTGGTGCTACCTAGTGTATCTAATTGTGATTGCAGAAGGAGAGATACATTGATCTTGAAGGGAAACATCTAAACAGCTAACTGTTTATTTGTACAGAAACATTAGATTTTGGATGGCAATGGCAAACTGACCCTGCACTGTGGGACATCTCACTGAGTGAACACAGGACCGTGTGTCAGCATGTCATATTTCTCAAGAACACCTCTGCTCGTCAGCAGTCGTAACTCGGGACAGCGTGTGCTCACAGCGGTGTGTGTCATCTCCAGGGTTGCCACTCCGTTTGGCGGCTTCGAGAAGGCCCCCAGGGGAATCACGTTCAAGCTCCCCGAGCTGGACCTGAACCCCCCCAAATACCCAGAGCTCCAGGACCCGACAGCCAAGCGGCCCACTTTCAACAGGACGGCGCAGGGCTGGATATCGGACGGCGTCCCCCTCATCCTGCCCACTGTGTCCCTGGAGCCCGCGGAGATCCCCGAGTCCGACGACCTCTGAGCCATCGCCGACCTGATGCTGTGTGACAGATTTGACCAGACAGACAGCTCGTGTGAATTGTGTCACCTCTCACCACACGCCCCTGCCCCTCCTTCCCCCCTCCCGAACCCCCCACCCCCTCGCCCCTGCCCCACCGTGATGCATGCCGCTGCTGATAAGCACCAGAGTGGACAGGCGGCTTCCATCGGGGGGCTACTGCACTTTCCACTTTAAATTCTGTCCAGCGATTTCTGAATGACATGCATCTGATAAAATGCTAGGGCTTGGATTTAATCTAACTGCATTGCAGTTTGTCCCGCAACATATTTAAACAAGCCTTACCGATTTGTACTACTTGAACAGCATTAGAATCAACAGTCGTTTAAATGTATGAAAAAAATTCTGTAGGTAATACATAAAGTAGCGTATGTTTTAATTTGACACTCAGAGTTCAGGATAAACCGCAATGCATTAGGACTAAATGCACCCCCCCCCAAACCTCTTGTAAATAACAGTAAAATAGTGCCTGAAAACTGCTTACATGAGGCTAATACACCACTTACTTATTTTTCATGTACAAAAAACAGATGTAGAATGTTCTTCAATTTCTGAAGAGAGTGTGTGATTTGTTGAAGCTGTTGTTGCTCTTTTTTCTGCTGGGATGTAAGATGTTGGACATAACACTTGCACACATACATGTGTGTAAGACATCCTTTAAAATGCAATGACTGATGGATGTTGAACATGCACAATAGGCATTTTGTTGTGCCATAAAAGCAGATATTCATTATTAAAAATGGGAATGGAGAGAGGTTACTAAGAGTGGATATGTGGCATCACTAATGACCATTATTAATTCATGATCATTTGATATCCATCAAGTTTTTGCATTTTACTGGTATACGGTGAGGTAAATTACAATGCAAGATTTGACCCACGCTGGTCCACATGACAGTATCTATTTGCATCCGATAATGGTTACACAGAAACCCAAGTGCCTTGTGAACCCTGCCTTAATCTACTGCTATCGGCAATAAATAGTTTCATGTCACACCGATGTGTGAGATCTTGGCTATTTTGAACCTTCGGGGTTACACCCGTCAGACTGACAAGTCCCATTTGTTTTACTGCTGTGCTGAAAATACATGGAGCCAGATGACAGACGCAGCTCCTGTAAGAGCTTGTCGCTGCCAGTCAGGGAAGTCATATCACCACTCTCAGAGCACCCCTGCCTATTAGCTTCACTGCATTTGAACAATCCTTCTCACTGTGCTTGGAAGCCATCTGCAGTTCGCAGGTGGGCCTGATAACGGATACACCAGAGCATTGGGATGATCGCAAACATCATGCTATGGGACCTGGCAAATGAGGCAGGCTACCTGATTCCAACTGTTATTTGACAGGCAGAACAAAGACGAGCTTCTTCAACCGCCACCCTGCCACCCTCTACTACTTGATCAAAAGCTGCAAGACTGAGGCTGCATGTCCAGTATATAAGCAGCATGACGCCTGAGTGCAACCATTCACAATCTGCTCTTCTGAACAGTCGAGCTGAAGTCGACCACATGGGAAACTGTGATCAAACCTTTCCAAATCCATTCCTATACTGAGCGGGCTTGCAGCAGGGCACCCGATACCCAAACTACCACAGACTAAATTTAAATCCAGGAGAGGACAGTTGAGCGGTTATTTAAAATGGCAGCAGATGGAAAGATGTCTATGAGGGGAAGGATTTGTTTCCCATATGCTCCTTTCCATCGCTAATGAGAACAAGAGAAAAATTCAAAGTTCATGTCCTTACTGCAAGCCACTGCATTATATCATTTTTTCACAGGCTCCCAGGTTGCCTAAAGCAGTTCTTCTGCTTCTGCTCCTAATCCCTTGCGGTGCTCATTAGTCACACAACGACTGGCCGTGGCTAATTATAGAAAAAACATATAGATTGAACATGCCTATAAATCAACGCCGGGACAGCGATGCGGCCCTTCCGATGGCCTCCGGGGTGATCCGTGGTCCGAAAATAGTCGCTGGACGTACCGAACGCGGCATCGGCACCTTATCAAGGTCACCGATTAATTGAGTTTCCGGCGTAAACAGACACAAGGCTCGGTTCTGGTTTTCAGGTCACACAACTCCGGCCCTGACCGTTTCTGGTTGTTTCATAAGAGGGCCTGCCATGGGCACAAACTATTGCATCTTCTTTTTCATATTCTATCTTTCATTTTAATGTCATCTTCTTCCCATGCATTGTACATGTATTCAGTCCACTTCAATTCATAACAATTATGGCATCCAGTGGCTGCTGACTTTAGAGTGCTGCTGTTACTCTATGTCCAAAGTCATTGGCAGTACTGAGTCAGATAAGCAGAAGCTAACAGTACCAGTCAAAAGTTTGGACATATCTGATTAAGATAATGGAAAACATGCATTCATTTTTACCTAAACACTTATGCTTAAATGCTTGAAATTTGCTTCTTAGACAGATATAAAGTAAAATTGACGCCTATGTATAAATTTCTTTAAAAAAAAATTAATTTAAAAAATATATTTGCCTACTTTGAAGAATCTAAAATATAAGATAGTTTTGATTTGTTTAACACATTTTCGGTCACTGCATAATTCCATCTGAGTTATTTCATAGTTCTGATGTCTTTATTATCATTTTAAAATGTTCGAAATTGTAAAAAATAAAGAAAAACCCTACTATTATTAGGTGTGTCTAAACTTTTGACTGGTACTGTATGTGCACCAAGAGGACACAGGTTTCTCATTAAGCTTCTAATCAAGTGTGGTGATGCTCAGCGAACATCCAGGTGCTTGTGGGGGCTGTCTCAAGGTGAGCAATCAAAACTGGCAGTGAAACTTCCATGACAACTGCAAAGAGCCCCGCTCTTGTGCCTGCACATTTACATAATTAAACATTAATTAAGAATGCACTTTGCAAGGGACACAAATTAGATGGATCAGCAGTTTGCAAACGTCATGGTTTCCTTGTCTAATGAGAGGAACACTGTGATCCAAATGATTCTGGAAACAGATGCCTGATATCATTTATGAAGATGTCATTAGCAAACACGAGATTGCAGTGGTTTACAAAAAAGACGCTGAAAAACGTGCTGATTCAAACCAAAAGACAGGCAGTATGGAGAGGGAGTAATTCAATCCCACAACTGTGTTCTTACACAATATTTCAGTCATTCCATTGCAATGTGCAATAAGGTGGTGAGAATGTGTAAAAAATAAGGAAAGCATAAAATAAAATAAAATTAAATTATATTAAATGAAATGAAATTAAATTAAATAAGTATGTGTACTATTTGCTAAAAATTAGTCAACGATCAGGACAAAGCACCATGGTGATTACATAGTATATCCTCCTAATTTGCAATGTAGTTCTAAAGAAGAACAGTAGAACTACTCCTCCATCTCTAATGGACAGACTTCACCACATTACTTCAGGCGTTTGACTTCAAACAGGTAAGTATGAAATAATTAGGTAATAGAAAGAAAATATGGCATCACTTCGAGACAAAGATCAGGCAACACACAAAATTATGTTTTGTGCAATATGTCATTCTTCTACAATTCATAACATGTTTACAGATATCTTTTATTACTAACTACAAGCATGTACTTTGTTTATTATCATATTGTGTTTATTATCAACCAGTTAAAAAATCCAAATTATCCATTTACACCTTGAAACAGCAGGAAATCTAATGAAGCAACAGGGGTGAAGTGCAAATATCAAGAGTACTGTGGTCTCTAATCAAGGATTCGAACCAACAATCGTCTGGTTACAAGCCCAGGTCTGTTATGACTATCACTGATGCTACAGTGTAACACCAAAATGTTAAGATAAAACTCTAGTGTAAACTGTGTCAGCGTTTTTGGTCCTTTTTGTAACACCACTAACAATTTTACACCTCTGTGAGTCATCACAGGGTTAACTGAAATAAAGCATTACAGTATGTGACTATGATTGATTCTCTTTCATGTTGAGAACTTCTGCTGCACTGCAACCAAATGCAATTATCCAGTTTCCCCATCAGCGGAGCATATGCTGTATTAATTGTGCAACTGTAGTGCGAGGCACGAGGCATTGCCCCAGAGGCTAGCTTTATGTGATATATAGAGTGTGTGTCAAAAAAAAAAAAAAAAAAAATATATATATATATATATATATATATATATATATGAAATGTGTGTGTAAACACATAAAAAGTGAATTGACCTCTGCAAACTGTCAAATCTTCACCTATACTCAATGATGACATAAATCTTCAAATGCGATATATATACACATGTACAAAGAGTGAGTGAGAGACTGAGAGAGCGACAGACTGACAGCGAAAGAGAGAGAGAGAGAGAGAGAGAGAGAGAGAGAGAGAATGTATGGTGGTACACTTTGTACAGTAGCACACACGCGTGGCTTATACTTTGATTGTGCCACGGTTTAACATGGATTCCACAGATAGTCGCGCGAGCGATAGCAACGCGACTGTTTGGCTGTGTAGACCGAATGAAAAAAGAGGCTGAAATTGGCAAAGACGTTCGATTACTGAAATAAACACATTTGGGCAAGCGAACGTAGTTCAAGAGCTTAAATGTTGTGACGAAATTATTATTTTTTTTTTTGTGGAAGGAGTATTACGGAACGGGCACATGGTGTCTCGATCCCGCACGTGTTACTCCTGCATCATACATTTTTGCAAGGTGGCTTTCACTCTTAATTTACACCCCATCCAGCATTTAAAGCGAACGTGAGCACAGAAGAAAAAATCTACGATAAAGCTAAACATGGCGCGTCGTCGTGACACATTTTGTCCGATCTCATGACGTTTTTATTTTGTTCTCTTCTCACCTGAAACAGGGGCAACTGTATCCTCCGTCAGGGAATACACAGCGTTACCTGTGCGAATGATGAAACATTCGGGAAACAACACTCGACTGCGCGGCTGACCCCCCGCCTCCGCACGACATTATGACAGCATGATAGTATGACAGCATGTTGCAGGAGCGTTTGCTGAAGGACTGCAGAAAATACTGTACACTAGGGGCGGAGTTTGACCTCGCAGCTCTCAAAACATCACTAATCCCGGACTGACACTCAGGTGGAGAGTCGTTGACGGCTCATTGCCGTTGCTCATAAACAAATACAACAGAGATACGGGACCTAAAAGGAAAAAAAAAAGACTGCAAGGGAAAACGTCATTACATAAACTGGAAATAGTGATGGAGAATGGATCGACGAGAATGACTGGATTGTATTACTTTTAACCAGTGCTTCTATTTTTGATCGGATTCCAGGATATTTTAGCTTGCCAGACCTACGCCGTCGCAGCACCTTATTCACTTCGTCCATGGAAAAAAACTTAATCTTTTTCGGGTAAGAATTTTACAGTAGAAAAAAAATTGAACAAACCAAGGCATTTCATACAAATGCTCCGCGACGTTGGGGGAAGATATTGGAGCCGCTTAGTATTTGCTGTATGATGATGGTGAATGATGTTATTCATCCATCGGGTGTTCTTTTCATGAACTTTTTTCATTCGCCATTTGCCCAGTCTTTCGTATGAGCGCGTTGCCGAGGTTCACCTGCATAACAGGTAAATATATTTGGTTTTCTTCTTGCCGAAGGGAGCACGCGATGACCCTGTGCAAACCAAAACAAGCTCTCGCAGATGCGGTCTCGGTAATTACTGGAGCTAACGGTGAATGCTGTTTTTCTGTTTGCGATATTGGTGTTGGTTGTGCTCGCTAGCTAAAGTCTCTTATTGAAGAATGAGTTTCTAACCAAGCATGTCATTTAAAAAACGGAAACCGGTGCGGATGACGGATGGTTTTTTGAATTGTTTCGTGACACCACTTATTATTAAAATCCACGTGTTCTTTTGAGGGTGTAGCATGCTGCCAAGCTCCTAAATTGCAGACTCTTACGATAGAAATTTGAGTGCTACTTCATGAGCATGATTCTTATTTTTTTGCGAGGGGCGAGAAACGTTTCCCTGAGTGTGAATTGTGATGAACATAGCTAGCTTCATAGATGTGCATTATGCTCGTGATGCTTAATTTTAAGAGACAGCAGATCGGGCCAATACATATCCAAAAGTTGACCATTATCCTCAGTTTTAACGGATGTGATCTTGTTCTCGTTAATATATATGCAGTGCTTGATATTTATGTATTCGAATATATTATTAGAATTTTAGGTGCGCCTATGTGAAACAGATTCCTTTTCTGGCAGTAAAAAGAGCAATATATATTTCAGCAACGTGTATTTTACCGTCGGTGTTTTTACATATTAATTTATAATAGCCTGTACGTGTGTGTGAGAACTTGTGCCTTAAGTACGCTCCTTTCAGCGCAAACAAGACCACATTTATTGTAAGTAGGTAAAACAGTGTAGCAGAACTAATGAACCACCCAACAAGGTGAATACCATCATAAAATTTTAAATCAATAATTAAATAACACATCATCATACTGAGGGGTGGTCTGCTCTGCTCTCGAACCGGGGTTCCTCAATAAAACCACAGCAGGCACACGAGGAGGAGACCAATAACTGCCCCTGTAGTTTTATTGCGTTCCGTTAAATCGATTCCGTTTTTCTTGTTTTGTCCCAGATTCAATCAGCATTGCGTTAACTTTGACCAACACATAAACGGAAGCTTTACTTTTTCAAATACACACACTAAATTCATTTCTTAGTAACTCTGGCAGCTGCTGATCGAGCTGAACTGTGTTTAACCAAAAAAAAAAAAAAAAAAAACCTTTTATTGGCCAGACATTTGCAATAAAACTGTCTCCTTCTATTCTCTGTTGCTTTTCATTTCATGTATTGGGTACAGTTTGTTCCACAAGTTTCTCTGGGACAGACTATTTGTTTGTTTCCCTGGTGATTAAAAATAATTTTTAAAAATCGCTGTTTTGACACGATCTATATCCAGAGACATCACACATGTATAATAATAATAATAATAAAATATTACTTATGAAAACAAAAGTACTTGCTCCCTTGAACTTTGGACTGGTATTTGTTACATCTGTTTTAATCTTAGTTTAGAGTTTTAAAAGTGCATTTTTTCATATATACAGGTCAAAGCTTGATATTTTAACGGCTACAATGAGCTTGGTAATATTTCTTAATACATGAGCTACAGGCACATGAAATTAAGAGCATTGAAAATTCATAATTAGCTAGCTGCTAGGGCTTACATACTGGTTCCACAAATGTTAGCTAGCAATGACATGTTGAGAGAACCTGACCCCACTGATCTGTCGAATGGCCAGCGCAATTTGTCAGAGATGAAGATATTTGTGGAACTTCACCATTTTAAAAAAGTGTTGGAACGCACTTTCATGACATGGGGATTCTTACTTGAAATTTGTCTTTGGCAGCTCTTGTTGTTGTGTAGCATAGTTTTTGTCAAGGGTATTTTACAGCAATAATCCACTCTAGTATTTAATATGACAAGGAATGGTGAAGACTAACATAATTAACATAAACATGTTATTACATGTAACTACAATGTAAATACACAAATCCTTCCATCCTTCCAACCCACTCAAGTTATTTGATATATTACTTTGATAGACACTCTCCCCACAAGGAGATTGGTAAATAAACTGCTTTTAGTCTAATGCAACAATGTATCAACAAAACATATATAGTTGATTTAGATTTAGTTTTCAAATATATGCACTTGTGAATTTTGAAAGGAAGTGGAACAGTAAATGGAAGCAATTACCGTAAATATTTATTTATGAAATTATGTATTTATTTCTGTTCATAGTCCTGTGTGGGGGTAATTGTCTGATGGATTTATGTCTGTCTTGTAGGCAGATAGCTAAAGAAAAAAAAAGCACTTGCATAAGTTTTACTTCTTAACGTTGCTATCATGATAACAATATACATGAGTGTAATTTTGATATGTGTTGGTCAAAAGGCAATATCATGTAACAGTAACCATGTTACCATGGTATTGTTTTCTCTTTCTCTGTCTTTTTGAAGTCAAGGAAAGCAAGAAAGGTGTAGTTGTGTCTTTAAACACTGAGGTTGTTCCTATGAGGGTGACACATTTGTTACTGCTCCTAACCTTAAAAGGATGAAGGCTACAAGAGCAGTTTGCTGAAAGGGCCATGTTGCGGCACTACATTAAAAGAACAATTGATTTCCATTGATCCAGTTCGTTGCCCAAAGCAGGACTGAATTCCACCTGAGGTGGAATTGGCTTTTTTTTTTTTTTTTTTTTTTTAGGCCAGCAGTCACATCTTTCAATGAGCGATTTAGAATTGGTACAATGATCCGCCCGGCCACAGTTTCAGTTGCTGCCTGGTTCAGAAGCTCCGCACTGGATAATGTGAAGGGCGTGCCATGTCCAGTTAGCCAGGTATGTTCTCCCCTGAATGTCAAAACATATGGTAGATGAAACTGATAAACAGCATTTGGACTCCTTTTGCTCAGCAATACAGGTTATGTCAGTGCTAAGCAGATGTTATCAGGGCTAGTGGCACTGCGACTGGACTATACATTGCCTTGAAACTGACATTAGTTATCTCAGAAATCCCTGGTATTTGCATGCTAGATTTAGGATGTCAGCAAGTGGAACTCAAATATCCCTGTGCCCCTTCCCTGAGCCTCAGTAATACTTGCATACTTTGGGGATTGTTATTTTTTTTATTTTGATACAAATTGCCACCTGGAAATTTTGGTTCCCAAGACAAAGGGTTTTGAGTCCAGATCATTTTGTGAGAGGGAAAGAAGTGAATACCATTTCATTTAAACACTGGGCCAGAGGGATAAGTACCACAAATCTCGTTAAGATATCCTTTGGAGGGAATTATTACATAAGAATATATGTTGTCATTTTTATACTGTTGTTGAAATCATACTGCACATTGCATATATAAAACACACACACACACACACACACACACACAAACACTGTATAGTCGTGTAGGGTAGTGAATAATAAAGCAGTATATTAGTTTTAAATTACAGTCCTACAGTTATGAAAGGATACAGTATATGCTAGGCAGCATCTGTATCATAAAATCATTTCCACTTGTTCTTAATCATTTCTGGACATTTACAAATCATTAGAAAACTCTCTCTCTCTCTCTTTCTATGGTAATATACTGTATAGCTGTATATTTCACATAGGTATAGTTTTCACATAGATATTAAGCACACTGCCTGCTTCTTTACGCTATGAAATTGGGATTAATAAATGTGTATTTTCTGTAAACTTGTAAACTTTGCTGAAAAACTAAAGATAGAAACTTTTTTTATTTGTTGGATGTGGAATATCAAGACCTGCAGCTCAGATGTCTCTCTCCTTATGTACGCTGTTTGCTGAGTTTTCTTTTTGTTTAGGCAACCGTAAAAACATGGTGAAGTTTTCTTCTCTCACTTGGAGCACTGTGATTGACCCCTTGATCAGAGTAGATGTCCTGAATTGATTCAGAAATTTCCAGCTGTATAAACTGAGAGGTGTCGAAGACTGTAAGCTGTGTGAAAGTTTCCCTGGGCAAGGGCATCTGCCAGATGGATAAATAAATGAAAAGACTGTGGCCGCCGTGCCTGTGATAAAGTGAAGAGAGCACCACTTGGACGGGCTTCGGCCGTGCATACCGACGCCACAGCAGATTGATGGAGCTGTCAGACATATTCCATTTACCTTATCACTCAACCCACCGGCAGGTCCTGCACATACAACAGTTTCCATTACTAAAACTGAGCCTTTGTGGATTATTGGCAAGTTGCGTGCAGCCATATAACGCTCATATTTGGCCCAAAGGAGGGTCTTTAGAAGGACAGGAGGCTTGAGAAAAGACCTTGCCCATCTGCTGGTCCCTACTCTTTACTAATTAAATGGGTGATAAGTTACAGGGCTTTCAGCCACTCTGTGGCTTTTACTTAAGATATTATTTCCCTTTGCACATTTTCAGTGTCAGTAAATCATAGGGTTCTGGCATTTCTTATTTTTCTTTTTAGTTATTCCTCAAAGTAGGTGTTCTTAGTTCTTGGGGTGGCATATAACGTCATTAGCTGAGTATTTTCTGTTTGGTGTAAGAGTCACAAAGTCATGCAAGGCATTGGAAGAACAAGCTGTTTGACTGGCGCCACTGAGGGGAAGTTTATGAACAGCTAACCTGGCACACAACCTTGCTTCCCTGGTCCTTACAAGGCAGTTTGTAAAGGCTTGGTACATCCAACCAAATACTTTCACTGGTTTGGGACAACTTTGGACATGGGACAACACTGTATGTCATTTCAGATAAAAGGAAATGTGTGTGTGTGTGCGTGTGTGTCCGTGTGTGTGTGACTTGGTACTGTAATTGTTGCTGAGTAGTAAGGGCTTGACTTGAACTGATATAAAGAGGTAATTTCTCCAGTTTCTCTGCCATCGGAGCCCTTGCGGGCAGGGAGCCATGGAACCAACCATGGAGACTGCAGCCCACTGTTTCCTCTCAGCATCCATGGCAACCAGATAACTTCCTGTTGGAATCACATGACTCGGCTAGTTGCACCTATTTCACAGGAGGGCTTGGCTGTTGCTTTGCATTCAAACTGGTGGATCTGATCCCAGATCAGTGATTGGGTGGGTTCCTCGGGCCTGTCCACCCTCACTGTCCTACTCTGGTCCCAATGTGGTTTCCTCTCTGGCCGTGACCAAAACAATATGCCCTCCTCGGTCAAGTTTGATGGTCGGCCCTACAGGGATGAGAGGCTTGAAAGATGAGCGGTTTAGCTGGGCACATCCTATTATCCCAGTTACTGTCCCTCCGTCTTCTTTGGGAAAGACAGCACTCGCGCCAGCGGCACTTTCCATTATCGTGATTACAAGGAGAGCATCACCTGCTGACCTGCTGCGGATTATACTGTACTTGTGGAGGCAGATTCCCAGTGCAAAACATTGGCATGATAGGAATTTGCCCTTGATGTTGAAATATGTGCCAAGCCACTTTCATGTAATTCTGCTGAGATATAGTACAATGCATTTTATAGTATGTAGTATGCCACTTTATAGCTATTCAAAGTATGCATGGCATTACATATGTGAAAGTGGTGCTAAATTATACATTGCAACACATATAGTAAGTAGGGCTCTATGTGACACATATTTCAGCACATAAAGTATACATATTTTTACATACATGTATCTGTTCATATCTACAATTTTATAGGGAAACAAACATATACACATTTCTTCCATTTTTCTGTACAAAAATTACAGTGTTAAACAAATGTAAATCAATGTAAAACAAATTTTATGCTTTAATGTTAACAGCAAGTTAAGCCTCACCTACTGTAGAACTGGAATGAAAAAAAAAAAAAAAGATCTGCCAAATTGCAAGCAACAGGAAAGAAAAATGGAAGAGAAAATGAAAATGGTTGTAGTCATTAAAAAAACAACATCATGTTTCACTAACATAATTCTGCTGTGGTAGAAAATATTAAAATTAGACTAGGCTGGCTTACTACATCATTGAGTTTTCACATGCTGGATAGCTGAACACAGCCCTGCTGTTCTTGAAAAAGCCGTAATGAATTAAAAATCCTCGCCAAATTATGTTGCACACAATCATATATCATGGTGTCTGTGTCCTGATAAAGATGCTTAAGTAAGATGATGCACACTAAACTGATCTGTTAATTGGGGTATAACTTCTCAGAACTTTCCCCATGGAACAGGTTTAACCACTGAGTTCATGGTGTGCGTAATGGACAACCTAATGGAAGTAGGCTGGTAAGAGCCCTATTGGTGGGGATTTCCTTTTTCCATTAATAGATGGCTAATTATAGATATCCTAATACATCCTTCTCAGATCTGTTTCCAGTGCATACCTAGATGACATTCTGTGGCAGTCAGAGACAGGAAGTGGATAATTGGTTAAACAAGTTATACAGAAATCAAAGTGGTTTTCACGCTTACCGAAAAGCAAGTACAGGACATCTTAAACTTAAGTGTGCAAAACTTTACACATGACTGAAAACATAAGATGCTCAATAGAGAGTGCCAGTGGCTTGAATTGGATTAGGGAGAAAAAAATCTGGGTGTGTTCCGTCCAGCCACTCACTCGAGTGTGGGCAAGCGCGGTGAAGTAAAGGGTGCCATCGAAGGTGTGGCCCGACACGCTAAGTCTGCGGTGGTCACACTCCGGTGATGGATTAGCCTGGGCTTTGCCGCGCCTCCGCTGCGACCGGCCGCACTGGAGCAGAGCTGCAGAGGGACTTCAGAGTGATGGTGTTAGACAGGCCCAGGAAAAGCCGTCGCACTGGACCAGAGCAATGATATTATGGCCTGGCCTGGTTCCCAATCTCACTTAACCTTCAACTCAGCAGTTCCAAGGAAAGCGCGGTGCAACATTTAGGTCAGAAGCCACACTCAAAACCAAGTCCTGGTCAATAAAATGGAGAATGGGTTAAAATCTTGAATATGCAACAGACTCCGAAACATACAGTCAGTTGTTAGATTGCTATTTCATGTCCGTGACTTTGGCCTTCGTAACTTATTGGGCAGTTGAAGCATGACTAGGAAAATAATGCATAAAAGTGTAGTGTCTTTATATGCTACAATTAATTTATTGTACAAACCACTAGCTTGTCTTTAATAATTTTTGATAATGCTTGACAATATAGCTTACAGGATATGAATGTCATCTGAGATTCATTTGCTGTAATTTTGCATTCCATTTTGATGTTCCATGCCAAATTTAGTTTGGTTCACTATTGCTCTACATTCCTGGCCAAGATTTTACTGTTTGACCTTTAATTCAGCTCAGTGTAATACCTAGATATCATTTGTGTTTCTTCTTCAAATCAAATTTAAATAAAAAGGGAAACAACATTATTTTCATTTAAATGTAATAGTTTTTTTCTTTGGCTTGGCACCTACCTCTATTTACTAAAGCAGGTCAGGTTCAGTGCCCCACCTGGGAGCCAAAGCTGCAGCTCTGTGGTTACAAGCACATCTCCACACCCGCTTAGCCACATTGGTTCTGTACATGTCCACCAATTTAATTGAAGTCGTCGGCTCGGCAAATGTACCAGTTAGCACAACCACGGGGTGCTCCACACGCATGCTATCTCTGAATGGTTCATAAGCATAGAAGTGTGTGGATGATTTAGCTTTGTGTGTCGTATGTTTCTCACTTATGAGATCTTTTTTTGTTTGCTTTGGGCCAGAGAACATCAGGGACTGATAGACTGTAGAGAGGATGACCACTTTCTATTTTGTTTGATATACCCTGATTTGGCGCTTTGTCTTTTCCTCCCCTCCCTCTCCATAGGTTTGGCCCTGTTGATGTCCTGTGTTCAGAGCTGCAGATCCAGAGCTTCTGCATGAATGAGCCTGGTGCTGGCTCCTTGGACCCTGAGCGATGAAGCCCTTCGGCTCCTCAACCAGCACGCCCCGTTCCCCGTTTGTACCTGGGCAGCGGACACCCCCTCCGAACACCGGATGGGGCGAGTGACTGTCAGAATGCAAGCTATGGGAAGATCGACAGCAGTTTTAAGCCCTTGGATTATTGCCGTGCGTGTTGTAGACTTTGTGCTCAAGAGACATCTCCACCAGTGAGGTAGCTTTGAAAGTTTGAGATTGCCATTTCTAAGAGGAACTTCCGGAATTGTTTGACTCACTGCCACAGTAGTTTGGCGCACAGGACCTGGCGGCGGCCGACGTGAGACGGGACAGCCCGTGCTGGAGTCCCCTCCGACCTCCAATGCTCCCAGCTGACGCACGGTCCGACCTCAGTGACGGCTCCCTCTCCCTGCTTGGCTGAGTCACTCCTCTATCGCGGGGGCGCCTCCCTCCGCCCAATGGCATGGGTCAAGCTCTTCAAGAGGCCGGGAGGCAATCTGGGGAAGTCCTACCAGCCGGGAAGCATGATGTCTCTGGCTCTCACCAAAGGCCTGCTGAACGAGCCCGGCCAGAACAGCTGCTTCCTCAACAGTGCTGTGCAGGTGAGTGCATCTGCGGGGTCTGAGGATCTTTCTGAAATTTCCACAACTTGTCATCCTTGTTCGACTCTTAGATAACTGCCAAACAGTACCCTTTACAACCCAGGCAGAGAATGCCCATATACACTATATATCTATTTGCATAGGCATATGAATCCATTCTCCCATACATATGGTTGAGGCCAATGAACTACAGAGGAGGCAGAGAAATTCCCTTTAAACTGATGACAAATACCGCTACATACCATTTTTATGAATTTCTGTTTTTGCGTTAAGCTGTGTTGTCACAGCATGTAGCTTATCACTGCAAAGGTCATACAGTGACTATCTGATAGTTTGATATTGTTTTCTGCCTTTGATTAGTTTCTTAGGTGCATTTTAACCACTAATTAGTTGGTAGGTTAGTCTTCCCCCTTTCAGCTTGCTGCTCATCCGCTCATTAACTTAGCAGGGCATTTACTGGATGTTTCTTGGCAGCCTTTTCTCTCAGCCTCTTTGTCCAAAGACTCAGTCCTACTAATACAAGGGAGCCTATCTGCGGGAGTCCTTTGAGGGAGGCCACGAGGGGAGGATCTGTCATAAATTGTGATTGCTAATTAACTTAATTAACTATGTGCATTTAATCCCATCCATTATACATGGGAGCTTCACTTCAGGGTATGTGTTGGTATTGTGTAGGAATGGTACAGTCCTTCCTTCGGTTATTTTGTGTTGTGCTTGGGCCTGGGCCGGGTACGAATTAATGGTTTCACCCATGTGTTCTCAGCTATGATGGCCCAAAACCTGCTTTTTATGTTTCATTACCTTGCCAATATTAATAAGGAATACTCTATCAGGGGTGCAGCCGTTGTATTTGTGTGTAATGTGGCAGTTTCACTGTTTTGCAATATATATATTAAAACATTATGGTTATACCCAAGATCAGCAACGATTTCACATGAAGTGCACAAAGGCAAAGCTACTACTGTTATAATGTATTGACAAATATGGTGTTCAGCAAAACAGAAATATGTTGCAATATACCAAAATGACAATAATTTACATATTTTCACTATATTGTGTGTTCCAAAATACTTTCTCTAAAGTACATTGTCAAGATAAAATATATAATAAATAAATATTGGGGGGGGGGGGGGGGTCCTTACCTGCATGACAGCTGCAAAACAGTCAAAAACGGGTTAAAAATAATTATCCAATGGAATGAGGTGTCTACCTCCCTTATTTGTTCCTCCCTAACCACAAATGCATACATACAGATGCAATATTTCAAACTGAAATATACATATGTTGTATTTCAAACAAAAATATTCAGCATTCACTGTGGACGGTTACTTTCCCTTGAGCCATTGTATATTTTTAATATTAATGAGATGTTTCTACTTGTAGATTAGACACGTAATGACATGTCGTACTGTAATGTACATCGTTTCATTATCGGCTGGAACAAATGGCAAAAGAGCGTGGAATGGAAGAGCATTTCCCCTGTTGCAATCTCTGTGTCCCTGCTGTGCCTGTCCTCGCACGGCAGGACACCCAAGACGGTAAACACCCCCCCACGCCACCCGCCCTCTGTGACGCAACAGGATGTTCTGTCACGGTGACATCTTACATTATCTTTACAAAAGGCAGCGCGAGTTTTGTTCCTCTCTGGCCTTAATCTTAGCCCCGGGTGAGCGTCTGGTCAGCCAAGTGAAACGACAGACCTCCTGCCTAAGTTCTCAGGGGGGCATCCACCCTTGGCTTACATAATCACCCGTCCCACAGTGCCGGGGTTCCATGATAGGAAAATTGCAGGATCTTTAACTCTCTCCACTACTGTGCACCTTCTATAGATGCTCAAAAGGCAAGTAAATATGACAAAGAGAAAGACTTGAATTGCAAAGAGTGGTCATGTATAGACTGTACAATTGGCAGAAAGCTGATGACTGCTCATGTGGGTCTAAAACCATCATACGGAACGTGGTGACTCTTTTTGAGTTGTACCAGCATTCAGGTGCACACTCTGTGTTTTTACCTTATTCTTCTCCAAGCAGGCTACTTCCAAGCCAAGTGTGCCATCAATAAATGTTCCTCCTTTCTCCTTTAGTGTCCGTCAGTGGATTGGCTATATTATTTGAGTACATATTTGAGATGTTTTGGTCAGTGAATGCCAGGAAATTTGGCTTGTTTTTACCTGCTTGTTGACCGGGTGTGTGTGTGGGTGTGGAATTGCCAACTGCTTTCTGCCCTGGTCGAGGTGTCCAGATATGTCACGCCCAGTGCCGGTCACTGACGATGAGACATCCTTGGAGTGAAAAATGCTCACACAAGCAGAACTTCTCCCCTGTTTGACTGTGACCTCTGGATGCTAGCTGTACTGTCACTCAACCCACTGTCCTCTAAGAAAGAGCAACAATGATTCAGGCAGCACTTCTCTAAGTCTTACAGCCAATAGGTCAGTGACAGTGAAATGAAACATTTTTTGATCATTTGAAGAGGAATTCACATTGTGCTTCAGGCCAGGAAAGCCCAGGTTCTCACCGATAATGTAAAAACTTGTACCTGTACAAACTGCTGGGTGCATTCAGTAAAAAAGGATGGACAGTTACGGTCACCCTCTAGTACGAATCACAGTTTTCCTTCATTAAGACAGCAGCTAACATTTTAGTTGTAAAGACCATTATCAGAACAGCCCGGTCTACACTGAAAAGTGTTTTAATGGTGAAATTGGTGTAAGCACTGCTGTGTAAGTACACAGTAAGAAGGACCATTATGGTGAAGTTTTCAGGCTATGCCTGGTACAAGATGAAGGCAGCTGTTCTTTCCCCCCATGCAGGTCCTGTGGCAGCTGGACATCTTCCGACGGAGCCTGCGACAGCTTCCTGGTCACTTCTGCCTCGGGGACGCCTGCATCTTCTGCGCTCTGAAGGTCAGCCCCCTCCATGCTTCAGCAAGCGCCCTTTTTTCTGTGCCGTTAGTGCTTAACTTCAGGGAAGAAAGCGTACAGTGTAGCGTGGCACTGTTTAGCAGTGGACCCCTGTTTGAAGCAGCATTTGTGTCCCCCCGACCCTCCACACAGAGCATCTTCACCCAGTTCCAGCACAGCCGGGAGCGGGCCCTGCCGTCGGACAACCTGCGCCACGCCCTGGCCGAGACCTTCAAAGACGAGCAGCGCTTTCAGCTGGGCCTGATGGACGACGCGGCAGAGTGTTTCGTGAGTCTACCCACCAACCCTCCTCCCCCTCCCACCGTGGTAACCTTGACCTTAGCATGGGCAGTGTTGCCCGGGTGCCTGGTGCTTGTCTTAAGGGCAGAGACGTGGGGGGGAGGGGCACAGAAAGGGGACGTGCTGTTACAATCTGATCGGCAAGGTCGTGGTGAGGGGAGCGCTCTCCTGAAACTCTAAACAAGGCCGTCCAACGTGACCATGTTGTGTTACATAATGTCACACGTTTCATCCCACAACTGCCCTGGCTAACGGAAGTAGAGCCTTGTCAATGAACCACTTCAGATGGCTACTAGTCCTTTGTCAGCAGTAGCACAAACCACAGGAATAATTCAAATGCACAATCACAGCCTTTATTATCAAAACTCACTTAGGTAATACTAGTGCAAAGGGCAGACTGGTGTTTTCCCCAGTGTTTAAATGCCCTAGTGGGTGTGTAAAGTATGTATTTTGAAAGTTTTGATTTTAGTGTAAATTTTATTTTCTATTTCACATATAATATACTTGTGACTGAGAAATACACACAAACACATCATTGCAAACTCAAAGTAACCTGGCTGTGTAAAGTAATCTTATTACATAACATTGTGAATGCAGAACACTGCAATAGAGATAATGAAAAACAAGGAGATTGCAAGCCTATATCATGCTGAAGGGAACAATAGTAGAGCTGTCATGTATATACAGAGAAAACACATGCATAATAGGACTGTTTAAGTACATAGGAGGACAGAAAGCAGGAAAAAATGGTTATGTAAGCACAAGAAGGGAAGCCACAATTCATTTTTCAAACAGTGGATTTATTTCAGAATATTTTAATGGAGAGTATCTTTAAGAGTCTGTTACATCTTACCTTCCTTTGGATTAAAAGCCGTGGAAGGGTGTTATCTTTATTTGAGACTTTCTTTTAAAACTGAAGCTTATCATTTTATGATGTGTGTGTGGAACTACAGTGACAGCTTGGCTGTGCCAAGCACGTATCAGGAAGGTTGCCCTTACAAATGTGTTATATGGACAACAAACAATATCCTGGGTTTATGCTTTTTGGGAGCCATTCCAGGCACTCTTTGATCTACTGTGATAATATTGGTCTTCATGCACATCACATTTTTTCATTCTGATTACTGAGATATTTGCCACGTCTCCTCTAATGTTTATCCAACACTTCTTTTTGACAAAATGCCCGCTGGCTTGCATATCAGCACTTAACGTTTTACCATGTGTTATTGGCACAGCTAAACAATTTCTTTTGAAACGCAATCCTATTAATTAGCCTTTGAGAACACCCTTTGAGTGTATCAGTGTTCTCTGATTTTCTTTTGTGCCATAACATTAGAACTTAATAGCATTTTGACATCAAGGTGCTACAGTATACCATAGCATTCATGAGAGCATGTTATGTTTATGTATAAGGTGTAAATGAAGGGCTACATGATTGAGGATGATGGATGTTGGCAGGGTAACTCATGTTTATCTTGTTTGTATGGACAATCATTGCTTAGAGAGCACAGCAGGTCTTCAGAGGTGAATTCCTTGCTGTTGAATGAGTCAACAGGGGATTGAAACTGGACAGCACGGTGATTGGTGGAGAGCAAAGACATGGAGTGTAACCAAAAATGGAGGATGGTTCTGATGAAGTTGCCAAGCCAGTAAACAATGAATTCATCACAATTCCGTTGGCAGATCCCACAATCATGCATAATACATACCCATCATTTCCCTTCCTATACTCGTAATTTTAGCAAGACACGTTTACTGTCAGGAAAAAATGTTACTTCTGTATTGATTTATTATGTAATATTTAGGACAAAATTCTTTGTGGTATATGAACATAGAGAGACAGACTGATTTTCTCTTTGCGTGGGTTTTTTAATAAGGATCCACCAAGGTATGATGTTATGGTCAGTTGTTCACCTTCTAACATTGATGCTAGATTGACATGGTTGAGCCCACTTTCTGGAATACCAATACAAATTCCCCTGCTAAAACAGAAGCCACTCTTTGTCGTCCGTCAACGCCAGAAGGCAAAGAAGGCTGAGGTAAATAGACGCTGAGCAAATTTGACATTGAGCGCGCTCAGTTTACACACGATCACCATGTTTACTTTCCATACTTGACTATTAACGGCTCAGCCCAGAACATTCTGTGCGACAGCATGCTGCTTTGGCCACAGAGACCGCTGTGTAATGAAGGAGCTGAAACACGTGGGACATTTGGGTAACAAAACATGAAAAAGCTGACCTTTGAAAAAGAAGCTATTCTTGAGCCGCTGTGGCTGCGTGCTAATCTGCTCTTCCTGTTTGTCCGTGTGGGTGACAGGAGAACATTCTGGAGCGTATCCATCTTCACGTCGTGTCGGACGCGGAGGCGGACGTCTGCACCTCCAAGTCTTGCATCACCCATCAGAAGTTTGCCATTGCGCTCTACGAGCAGGTGAGGAAGTTGTCTTCCTATCCCAGTCTTTCACATCCCTGACTTCCTTTAAAATTTGCTTGAAGGCTTCTATTCTGTATATGCTTAGTGCAGTTCAAAAGTATTAGATTTTTCGTCAAGTTCAGCAGTCACAAAACTGGAAAATCACTTTGAAGAACACCCAAATTCAGTACCCTCAGTTAATGTCAAACTGGGAGTTCTTGCATTGTAGTTAGATTGCATGGAGGTCTAAGACTGAATGCAAGCCAAAAACAAGAGGCACAAATGACTCCCATACTGAGCTGTTTATAGTCAGCAGTGTTGCAGATTGGTGCCAAGCATCAGCAGCAGGGGGTTGTCAGACATAAAGAATAGCTGTAAGGTTAAATAAATTTCCTCTGCATTTGAGAGTCAGTCAGCACTCAGAGATAAGTGCCGTGAATGGAGCTACCCCTTAGCATTGGGTGAGATCAGAGATTTGCTCAGTAGCTGGTGTCAGCAGTGTGTGACAAAGCCTCAGCATTTGAGTCTCATACAGACTTCTTGAAAGGCGTATTGAAACAGAATGAGTACAGGAATATTTAAAGGCCAATAGCACTAGGTGAGGTCATTTTCATACAACAAGAGCTAAGAAATTGGAAAGGAGACTGGATGTTTTCCACTCTTCCCCACAGTGTTGACCTCAAAGGAAGGCAGGGCTGAGGTCACCCTGCATGTGGGGTTACTGATGCGTAGCTTGTCGCTGCCTTGCTAATGGCAGTGTTTGGTTGCCTGTCTTGCAGTCTGTGTGCCGTAGCTGTGGAGCTTCCTCCGACCCCCTGCCTTTCACACAGTTGGTGCATTACGTCTCCACCACTGCCCTCTGGTAAGTCACGCTCCACACAGCTCAGCAGGGCCTCCCTCTCCTCCGGCCTGAGTCATACAGGGCTCGCCCTCTCTCTTCCTGTCTCCCAGCCAACAGGTGGACCGCGCGCTGGAGAAGAGCGAGAGGCACAGGTCGGACATGTTCGGGGAGCTGCTGCAGGCAGCAAGCACCATCGGGGACCTCAGAAACTGCCCGGTAGGCGGCTATATCACTGCCTGTTCGGGTTGGGTGATTTTAATTGGCTCCCGCTGCCTTCGCAGCGTCACGAAACCGTGTCAGTTTCCTCTTTTGGAAACACGTGTTTCGCTGGAGGTGAGCTCTTGAAAACAGATGGCATGAGTCATATTGTTTGTGTGCATGTGGGGAGAAAGTCGAGGTAGTGGACTTCACTTTCATGGTCCAGATGGATGTGTCCTCGAAAGTATTAACTTTCACTTTTGTCATGTCATTCATTCTTAAGAAAACAGAACTGTAAAAGACATTAAAAAGCATTTGCATTGTTTGCTACTGGCCTGTGGCAGTTCAAAGCACCAGACCCCACTGCAGTACAATGACATCCATGGGGTGGGCTGATGCTCTGTGTAATCTCAGACTGAAACATGGCACAAAGTACTTTTGACATGCATTCTCTCATGGTGAATCCCCTACCAGACTTTGCAGAAAACACAGAAAAGGGGGATTTGCACTGAGTTGCGCAGTTAAATCAATCTAAACCCCGTGTTGAGCTCTCTCCCAGCGCCCAGCTGTGACATTGTGTTTGAGCAGGGCTGGATGGAAAGGCTGCTGTTCTTGTGCAGGGATATAAATAGCCCGTCCGGCTTATCCGCGGCTGTCCTGGCATCTCCGTCGGCAACTGCGGAGCGGCAGCTCACCTTTGGTCGCCCCAGGGGCTTTGCACACAGCACCTGCGAGACAGTTCCAGGACTGCGCGTCACGAAACCCAACACAGAGCATTGTGGGATTGGAAACAGTTCGCATGATTGTGCTTTAGAAAGATGTGATCTAAGCTATAGGTTATTTTTGCTGACTTCAGCACACCTTTGAAGAAGCAACGTTTTGCTGTGTTCTTCCCATGAACGTGTAATATTTCTGTGATGTTGCTTGTGCCGTGGTAATGTTACTTCGGTGTGAATGAAGCATTGAGGGTGTCGGTGTGTGTGTTGGCTATGTGGAAGATGGAAATCTCTCTGTATGTGCACAGTATCACACATCACCTTATTTACTTAACATGCACATGTGACTTGCATATCATGCAGTCATGCAGCTGGATACTTTTCTGAGGCAGTGCAGGTTAAGTACCTTGTTCAATGGTACAACAGCAGTGCCACACCTGGGAATCAAACTGGCAATCTTTGTCTTGCAAGTCCTTTGGGTTACAAAGAAAAATTAAGAGACATTGATATGTATGCAAGCAAACCTTTCTGTTTATGAATACCAGCACGCAATATACTAATATTAGGGCAATATTACACACATAAATTATACTGTGGCTACAAATGATCACAGCTGAAATTTAAGATAAATATCCAAAGAGGGTTTAAACGGCAAAGTGATTCATATTAGCAGTTGTTTGCCTTCATTGTAAACAGCATTGTAAATGGTGTTGTTTATCATAGAGCTGAAATGTACTTTGAGCGGGCCGTGTTTCAGTGGCGTGTCCTGCTTTCCCGCTGACCCGAGCTTTCCCACGCCCCCCCCCCCCCCCCTCTGTACAGAGTAACTGCGGGGAGAGCATCAAGATCCGACGCGTGCTGATGAACTGCCCGGAGATCGTCACCATCGGCTTCGTGTGGGACGCCGAGCAATCCGACCTCACCGAGGACGTCATCCGCTCCCTGGGCCCCCACCTGAATCTCTCCGGGGTGAGAGTGCGCGCACGCCGTCATTTCCTGCAACCTTTCAGCTCGCGGTACCGGACACAGTGCACGCTCTCACACAGAACAGTGCCGTCTCAGAGCGGGTCAGTCACCACAGAGCCAGTCTCCATCCAAATTCCAACTGTGTTACATTACTATGCAATATAGCAAAAGCAATGACACACTTCACCAGTGTTTGAAAACTTAGTATATTTTAACCGTTTGGGGCTTTCTGAAGCATCACTTGGACTGCTCAGTCCTGTTCATGGTTGCTAATTTCAAGAACATTTTTTGGTAGAAAAAACAGCTACAAGTAATATTCAACAGTGGACATCTTAGCTGGTTGGACTTATTTTTAACAGGATATGAAGAAAGTCTGAAGGGGCCTAAAAACACCAGCGGGATTAGAACATGTTTACTGAACAAACAGGAATAATCTTTGCCTCTGAGATTTGACTGGTAGATTACCCGACTGGCCAGATTTAAGCTGCAGTGGCTTTAAATTGCCACAAATAAAAATCTTAGCATTGCGCAAAATGGGTAGGATGGCTGACCCAAGTGTTTTCTATTGTTGTCGTTGATGGTGTTGTGTATTCTTTTGTTCCAGATAAGCTTTTTCACTTATTGGTCTGCGTCAGCTCGCCACTGGGGCGTGGGTGTGTGTTTATTGTAGTTGTCACGCGTTTTCATTTGTGGGATTTATGTTGGGGAAGTGCGTGGGCCAAGCAAAGGGCCGACTGGCCCCGGTGTTCCTGCTGTTCCCTAAACGGCCTGGGGCATGCGGTCATTGGGACCCTCAGGGGTTGACGTGACTTAGCTCCAGACTTCCGTGTCCCAGCAGGAATGTGTGACGAGTGCGTCTCCCTTCCTGTCTGTGACCCCCGTGTCCCGTGTGGGGACTAAACGCACGTCTCCATTGACAGTGGGACACAACTTCCGAAAGGCAGGATAAGGTGACTGCACTGAAGACCCATGTCCCACACATGTGGGGGGGGGGGGCTTGGGTGACTGTTCGAACTCTTATTTTGACTCCAGGGGGTGATGTCACCAAAAGTAACAGACTTAAGCACATACTGACCTAGGATACATGTGCACTGTATTACAATAATGGTAGATTTACATTACATTACATTATTAGCATGTAGCGGACGCTCTTCTCCAGAGCGACTTAAATCAGTTACAGTTTTTATACAATGTTAACCAGTGATACAGCTGGATATTTACTGAGGCAATTGTTGGGAAAGTACCTTGCCCAAGGGTACAGCAGCTGTCTGTAATGGTGAAGCAGTGTTATTCTATTGCTGGTAAGGGTTCTCCGGTATTAGGAGATTACTGTACATTGTGGGGTTAAATACTACCATTAACAGTGATGTTACCATTTCTGGATGGTGTGGCTCAGTGAACGTGACCGCTGCCATTGGCGGGCTTTTGGAAGACATTAGCTGTGTGAATTACGGATTTGGGTGAGGACACTGCGCTGTATCCGGCGAGCCCTTAATCTGGTCACCTGTGTCCCCACAGCTCTTTTACCGGGTCACGGATGAAAGCGCCAAGCGGAGCGAGCTGGACCTGGTTGGCATGATCTGTTTCTCCAGCCGACACTACTGCACTTTTGCCTACCACACCAAGTCGGCCAAGTGGGTCCTGTTCGACGATGCCACCGTCAAAGAGGTGGGTGTCAGACCAGCGGCAGCCAGGTTCTTATTGATGAGCTACCAATCAAGGTGTGTTTTCTTTTTTTCATAAGCAGGTCTGTGGTGGTTAACTGGGATTACCATTATCATTCTTATTAATACTACTATTATTACTACCACTATTACTTATAAAGTGTTAAGCAGGTCCCTTTGTTCAGAGTGACTTATATAGCATCATATTTTCTTTAGATAGTGGCCATTTATGCATCTGAATATTTACGGCAGCAATTAATTTCCTGGCTCAAGGGTATGACAGAACTGCCCCATCTGGGAATCGACACAGAAATGCAGTGGTGCTTTGCATAGGTCAGCCGTATATTCAAACTAAGTGGCATTTCCTATAAGTGAAAAAGGCCACCTGCTTCATTGCCTGGACTGGTAAGCCTGTAGTTCAGCAAACTCCCACACATATTATAACCTTAAAACTTGTCTTTTTTTGATCTTGAAATGGTTTGACTGTATGCTTAATTGAAAAAAAAATGTCCCAAAGCAGGCTAGTTTGTTCAGTATATCCAAACAAATATTCAAGTTTAATTTTAGATGTATTTTATTGGTCCAAGGACTAAAACTTTATTTCAACCTCATACTGATGCATAAGCTTAACTTGATGATTGAAAGATGAAGTAATGTAATTGTTTTATAAGTGACCTAGATACCCTTTAAATGAACCCTTGAAAAGCACGGTTCATTACCCAGAGATCTTAATACAGTAACATAAAAAAGGAGCAATCCAATCAGGTATTTATTACTACCCTGTTAAACAGGCAAGAAGAGGCAAGCTGAAAGCTGAAGGTGCAGCACTTTTATCTTAATTAAGAGGTGGCACTCATCAGTGGTGAGAGAATGACTGGGAGACCACAGAAATAAACACGAAACATCCTCGCAACATTATCACAACCTTAAATAATCGCTGGTGCTCCACCCAAAAGCTGTGTCTGGTGGTACAGGTCTTTAGCAGGCTCACTGTAGCTGGAGTAAAGCATTCACTTTTGCTGTGTTTTTTATTATATATAGCTGTAGTCATTTTAACAATACTAATATAAATAGCATTTTAAATGTTCGTTTTTCTCTCAGACATATGTCAACAGAAGCAAACTGTGTGGTTATGTGTTGTGAAAAGTCATAAGAGCCACTCAGTGAAAATAGTTATGGTTTGCTAATAATGCACCCTGTGACTGATCCAGGATCAGCTTACACATCCTTGATCCAAATCACAACCATATGTGAAAAACAACTGATAGTGATCCGGGGTCAGCACTTGTAGGCGTAGTCTCTTTACATCACTCCCTTCCCATGTTTTCCCTGTGCTGAAACACCTTATGGCATGCTAGACCTTGGTGTGTTGCATAGCGACCATTCCAGACACTGGAAATGACTGATGTGGTTTTTCTTGGTACTCCTTAAAATGAAATGCATTCCCTTGAGAGAGAAAACAAAATGGGGTAAGTGTTTAGCTGGACATACCAAGCATTTTATAATTCAGCCTTGAAAGGGCCTTTGGATGCAGGCCAGAGTTATCTCTTAAGCCCTTAAGCCCTCATTGTGGGAGTCTGGAACTGACATGCCCCCAATGTTACGGGACGTCCCGGTCCTTAGCCGGACTGAGAAGTTAGCACAGAACAAGCCTTCAGATAAGCCCCCAGATGAAGGGAGACGCGATGCCAACTTTGGGGAAGGGAGCTTTGGGACGAGGTACCATAGACATCTGTGGACATGAGGGGGCAACAATGTTTCTGGCAGGCATTGTGATCTGCTGTTGTATACAACTCAAGAGGATACATGTTAAACAAAAATATGAAAGAAAACAAATAATTTAATAATTTCCCCAATGAACTCACAATCACTTAGCTTCAATGTGTTCATTTTAAATGGTTCATACATTGCTGTCCAGACAATTTAAACATATTTATTTAGCTACAGATGTGTTACAATGTCAGTTAGCATGCTCATATTAAGTAAATGAAGAAGTGAATATATAATGATCATGAGCAGTAGACACTGCCACTCCAGGTTCATTTCCTTTTTAACTCGATAGGAATAGTGACCAGTTTTGCAGCACAGACATGCACAACGACAGTGATGCTAAGGCACACTGATACGTGAAGACAAAGCTCTGAGCCTTGGACAGCGTGTGCTGTAGTTTTCAGAAATATCAACTTAAGTTTGCTCCCTAATTCAGGAACCTCTCTCTATGTCTTTTCATATATACAAACGCTATCAGCCTCTCACTCTTGTCTGCATTGCTTCATTCACACTCAAGGGGCTTTTGTTTGGCTCTGGTTTTCTGATCCAGTTTCAACTGGAAGGAAATGCTGCTTTTGCTGTTTGTTCTACATAATACTGCTGTGTTTACCAAAACCACTCCATATCCTTTCTGCTCTTTTCTTTTCATACTTGTGCCCTGGTGTATCTTTTATGGCCTGTCCATGTATGCACTTGTCAGCTCTTCCAATTGTCTCACCTTCTGCTTTTAAACTCAAGTTGCTGGTCATAGTCATCGTGTAAGCCACAGTCAAATGTAAGCCAGTTTCCAAACACTTGTTGGTTTAAGTTCCTCAGCCATTAGCTGCTGGTCCCATCTGGACAGACTCACCGGCAAAGATTGTTGTAGCTGACAGTGCGCAAACATCTCACAAACAGTGGAGTCCTGTCGGGCACGGTTTAGGGTAATGGGTCGTGCCGATGACGGCACGTTCCGGAACCTCTGCTTATTTGGCCCCTTGCGCTCACCAGCCCTGGAATGATTGCTCTGATATCATGTCACGTCACACAGAGTAATCACTCACTTAGGGCTTAAGGGCTTAAGGGACAGCTTTGAAATCCAGCCATTGACTTAGCATGTTTTGGGATGTCCAACTGAACACTTTCCTTGGGGGTTATTTTCTAATATTTACTGATATTTCCTTGCAATAAAAAATCCAAATTAACCAGATGTTCCAAATACATATGCGTGGTAAATGATAAGAAGATTGTAATATACCAAAAATAGGCATAGGTACTCTTTTAAGGAAAATCCATTTGGCTCAAGTAAACTTTTGTGACATTTTAAAACACATAAGCCAAAGCATTGTGCTGCAATATGTCTTGTTTATTTATCTATAAATTCTTTCAAAGTTACTTAATAAATTTTGAAGCAGATGTCAGATAATACAATACCTTAGCCTTCTATGGGGCAATGCCAAACAAAGACAGATGTAGGAATGGAAATTTTCCCTCTGGTCTTTTTTCTTCCTTTTTTATGGCAGCATGTTCCTGTTGTCACGAACTCCTCTTCTGACTCCTTCTCATGTCTCCTCTGTTATTGTAGATAAATGGAAAAAATTTGACCTCTGAATATATTTCTTCTGTAGTGGATTACCTCCAAATGGAAAAGCACGGCCTCTAAATGTATCTCTGCTGTTGGTGTAGATTATCTCCAAATGGAAAAAGTTGCCCTCTGAATGTATCTCTGCTGTTGGCGTAGATTGTCTGCAAATGGAAAAACATGGCCTCTGAATGTATTTATGTTGCTGTTGTAGATCGGCTCCAAATGGAAAGATGTGGCCTCTAAATGTATCCGGGGTCACTTCCAGCCTCTGCTCCTGTTTTACACAAACCCTGACGGAGGCGCGGTCTCCACCGAGGACGCGCCCAGACAGACCACCATGTGGCCCCATTACAAGAGCCCGGTGAATGGTGAGGTCACAGGTGAGACGCTTCCCGTTGGATGTTCCTCATATGCAAATGCAGGAAGATAAATCAAGATGTACATTGTTATCTTAAGCCTTTTTCAGTCACTTTTAGTAACTTAGTACTCTATATAATTAATAAATGAAATGTAAATGTCATGATTTGAATAATACTGTGCGGCCAAGCTCATAGTCTATTCATTAATTTAATTTATTTGCTTAGCAGTTACCTTTTTACAGGGCTACTTACATAGAGTCCATATATAAAGTGGAACATTTGCCAAAGCACTGCAAGTTAAGCGTCCTCCTCAAAGGTGTAACAGAGAGTCCCAGGAGTCACACCTATAGCCTACTAGGTCCCAGAAACTGTTCCACACTACCTGTCTTAAGCTTTTTTTGTGCTGTAGCCAAGCACAAAATCCTCTTTTGAAGGGGTTGCATCACAAGAGCAAGTGTTGTCATTCAGCATCACAGAACGGTAATTCCATTGTAAAGGGCAGAGACAGGACCTCTTTTAGTACATATTCTAGGGAAATTCTAAAGGCGATTCACTCAGTTGATTGTGCAGTATATATCAGTATTTTTTTAATGAAGGCTGTTGTGAATGAGTTTGAGAAATGTATACTGAAAAATGAATGTAATCAATTGAACGCAAGCCAAGAAATGCCTTCATCTTAATATCTTTGTTTCATTCCCTGATACTGCCTTACAGCTCCCAGATATGCCATGTATATTTCCACAAGCTATCTTGGTTCTGTCTTCATTTTTTCACATTTTTTTGCTTAGCAGTCACCCTTTCTCCAGACAGCTTGCATAGCTAACATTTTTTGTAGAGTTAACAAATTATCCATTTATACTACTGGAAACTGACTGAAGGAATGCATGATTGCAGATTCCTTGCTTAAGGATCTAACAACAGAGGGTCGCTAGGGATTGAAACTCGGAACCCTCTGGTTAGGGGTCCAGTTCCCTAACCAGTCTGGCATACAGCCACATATGGGTCTCACTGAGGTATTTTCAGACTGACGGAGGGGAATTCTCATTTCGTTTTGCCACAAATCGCTATCTTAATGTGTTCTGCTCTGTTTTCACACATCAATCACTTTCTGCTGTGTTACCATGGATTGAGCTTGTGGGGGGTTGTTTATTGTTTTTCCTCTGGACCGCTACTTCCCAGTTGTCTCCTGGTTCATTAACTAAAATCACAGCCAGATTTACGTGATCTCAACAGGGAGTTCTTTATATAAAGTGTTTTTTACACTGGCTTGGCAGCCAGAGGGTACGCTGAAAGGAACAATGCCAACCGTTTGGAAGTAATGTCTGTTTTATATGCCAGTGTTTCACTGGAGTTAAAACTGCCCCACTGTCCTCACTTACACTCTGGGGAGACCCTTTCTCGCATGGACTGTTGTGCTGTGTGAGGCCTTGCTTTTTGTAAATGTGGCATAGAGGGTAATGAGCAGGGCTTGAGACCCAACAGTTACCTGTTCCATTCCCAGGTGGGGCACTACCTTTGTGCCTTTGAGCAAAGAACTTAACCTAAAGTGCCTTGGTTGAATATACAGCTGTAAAAATGCCAGCTCTTTAAGTTGCTCTGGGCAAGGGTGTCCACTAAGGAAAGATGTAATGTAAATTCAAAGCAAATGGTACTCTTGGGGCAAAACTGGGTCTGCTTTGGGTGAATTTATGTGCAATGTTTGTCCACATACTCATTCACTGCTCATTTTATGACTCCATACATGGGCTGGGACTGATTTTTATGTAACTCTGCTGAGGGGCAAAGGTAAAGTGAGGCATTTATATATTTCATTTTTGAATCGGAATATGGGTTGTTTAAAACTCTGAGGCCTAAACCTGAGTGAAAAATGGAATTAGTGCGATTTATTTTGGGTCGCCCACGCGTACAAATCCACGCTATCTTTGGCAAGCCCTGCGGTTGTTGATGACAACAGATAAACGTTTCCCCGGTGGATTAGAGTACCGGATTCATCTGTGCTTTCATCTCTTGTAATAATCTTCCTTAAAATCTGGCAGCCCACCAGCTCCTCGTCTGCCGGCCTGTTCCGTTTGACTGCGGTCCACGGCTTGTTCATACTCTGTGAAAAAAAACCCTCTCGAAGCGTATCACCCACCTTATGACGACTGTAAAAAGCGAACATACCGTTTGTGGATATTTCAGTAATGTATTTGCTCATTACAGCTGACAAGCGGGCTGGCCAGGTGTTTGTAAAAAGTCATTCACGTGCCTGGGGAGAGTAAATCATTCAATTTGACACATTACAATATTTCCTGGTCTCTCCTCAGCTCCTTATGTTGTCATCAACTCCGCCAGTTGTAGTCCAACAGGCTAAAGGACACATATCAGTGGTTTACCTTAAACTATCATTTAACAAGAGCACCTGATTGGATTATTTTGAAGTCAATGTTATCAGCAAGAATATCAGTAAGAATAAAAAACTCAAGGAAAAGAGTTTAGTAGGACAAAAACTGTGGCCCTGAAAGGACAGCTTTATAAACGCTTGGTGCATCCAGTGACGTGAAATGAATGAACAAAACAAACGAAAGCTGGTTTTTGTTCACACGTAGAACCGCCCTGGCAGGGTGCACTTCAGACACATCAAATACGCAAGTCTCTGTTCTGGTGGAAGCGGATGCTCCCTGCCCACCGCGGCAGCACCTGCAGTGAAACCCGCCCCGGCGTTTCAAGCCTTTGTTTGTCTCTCCTCTTTGTACGGCATTGCGGCGCAGCGCCTGATGTTCCGCTGTCCGGTTCAAAGAAGCTGGACGCGTCCAGAGAGGGCCCGCTGTCGAGTGGCCTGCTGTCCGGCCACGAGGGCTTCAAACAGAAGCTGCAGGGCTCCCCGGTCCCGGGGTTCGGGCGCGTGAGCGGGCAGACCGGCGCTGGACGAGGGCCAGGTAGAGCCAGGGGATTCCTGGGGGCCTGAGTACCGTCACAGACGACAGCACCAGTTTATTTTTTATATTCTGTCTGTGCGAGCCAGCGGCAGAAGCATTTTTAAAGTCATACTTTTTAAAAAATGCTGTTAAAATGCTCTGTTTTGGAAAATGTTACCTGTGGCCCAGGGCCTTGTAAACAAACATTGCCCTTCTCACAGGGTTTAATTTTATTTTGACAAACACTAAAATGTTTGGAAATGAAGCAGTAATATGTAAATTTGAGTAGAAATGTTCCTGGCTTGGCAATTATGCCCACAATCAGTGCCATGCACGTTATACATGCACAATTACATTTACATAATTACACCTGTATTGACGTAAAACAGGAAATTGTTGCAGCAGGGGACAGCATTGTACTGTAGAAATTCCGAATAAAAGAGTGGTGAATTAACTCTTTTATTCAGACCATCAGATTCATTATATTTGAGCCTTTTTTCATGAAGCTTCAAAGCATTTCTGTTTTCGTGGTGTGCGTTTTCAGATTTATGAAGCTGGGGAGACGGGATACTAAACCACGAAGAGAGATGAGTGTAATATTCCTAATAATGCTTCCGTGAGATTCCACCCACGCAGCAAGAAACAGCCGTAGATAGTCAATTGACCCGCCTTGCACTTCCTCATGCTGAAAGCTTGGCGGAGAAAGCCGCCGTTCAAGCACACGCAGACAGCCTCGGGTCTCTCCTCAGCGTAATCAGACTCCTCCGTGTCTCCCTTCGCAGTGAAAGTCAGCCCTGGGGATCCGAAGTGCAAGCTCAGAGAGGCCCCCCGCGAGTCTGCGAGTCAGAGGACGGGGGAGGCGCGGACGCCCCACCTGCCAAAAAAGGAGCTGGAGAGGGGGCAGCGGAGACAAGACTCCCTCAGGCACCGAGGTACTCTCCTTAAAACCCCAGAGTCCTACCACCCAGCAGGCCTTCGCAAGCCGGGGGGGCGGGGGGGGAGAATCAATCTCCCGCCGAATGATGTTTCGGGCAGCTGTGCCCGGTGAAAACGGATCCACTGTTGATTTAGATGCTCTCTGAAGTGCTGACACAAAGCAAAGTGCCCACAGCGGACGCCATGGGTCCTTACGTAACCTGAGATTAGGAAAAGTGTGTCGGAAGAAGATTACTTCTGACATGCAGTGAAGGAGTCGCGCGGGCTCTGATTGAGCGAGCAGCCTGTCTTCCTCCTTGATCACGAGGAGTTCGAGTTTATGAGCCACCCATAATTCTGTCCCCTTCGGGCATCGCAGAAGTTGCTCTGTGGCAAAATGTGGAGGCATACTGCTCGTCTCAAACCAGGAAAGTGTGAATATAGTGCAGTGTTTACCACATGAGCAGACATGAGCTTAGTGAAAGGGGCTAAAGGAGAGGGCAGGGGTGTGAGAGAAGATTTTTTTTATTGTTGGGAGGAAGGGGAGAGTCAAGATAATGACATGGACAACCATCGGGTTGAACAAAAAAAGAGGCACACAATAAAGGTTATTCACATTTTTTGTGGGGGTGAGGGAATTAAAAGAATAGCTGTTCTAGAGAATTTTTTGCTCCCACGCAATTGCGAAGGAGACAAGTATTGCACGCAGTAACGCAGTATAGCACAAGTAGTTACTACACTTGAAGAGTGAATGGAAAAAGTAGTAACACAGTGACCTCCTGAATATTTTGTGTATGGTTTCTGCAAGAAAATAGGAAACGGAGACCAAGTTAGCTAGACATTAAAAAGTCAAAAATACTTACATTTACATTTACATTTATTCATTTGGCAGACGCTTTTATCCAAAGCGACTTACAAGTAAGGTACAATACAAACAAGTGAGGTACAATACAAAAGGTAAAGGTACCAAGGTAAAGCCTACTGAGTAAGAGAGAAAGCCATTGCTGATGCTTTGACGTACACATAAATTTTTTTTGTAATTTTTGCTCTGCGCAGTAACACTGTGAGGTATGCGCCGCTGTATTTACAGCAGTCGGCCTGATGCTTTGTGTCTCTGAGACGGATTAGAATGGTGCTCATCAATACCGCGGCTGATGCGGCTCGGACCACCTCCTTTACAGAGGCGGTTTGGGTCAGGCCCAAGTCTGGAGGATATCACCGTTCCTGACAGAGTGCACAGCTTAGTCACTGCATGTAGGGCATGCGCTGTCTTGTAGGGAAATGTATTAGTGCGAAATCTTCCAAAGTGGAGCACCATCTGCCTTCCAGTGTCAGAGTGGGCTCAGAGAGAGCACGGAGCCGTGCCAGGGAAGAGTGCTGCCCCTGGAACCGAAAGACGGTTCACTTGTCTTTGACTTTCCTGGGGAAAAGTCACCCCTCCTTGCTACTGTATTGTTTTAGGGACTGGGTGGTGATCTTAGTCTGGATTTGGTTTCCTTTATTTGTGGCACACAAAGTTCCTCTTCCCTGTTGCTTATTCTGATTTCAAAATGGAGAAAAGTTCCACAGACGGTCCACATAGGGCTTATTTCGTGACACACCACGCGGAAGATTTAGCGGATGTTGCGTTTTTTAAAACTTGCGCAAAGAAATCCATTGACACTCCCAAGATGCATGCACAAAACGTATTTTCAAAAGTGTGATGTCAGCATATGTGGGGAAGGGTGCGTGCACTAAAGCTTTCCCTTGCAATTTCTCTGAGTAGGATGCGGGGAAGCCAGCCAGGCAGTATGTCATTGGCTCCCCTCTCTTTAATCAATTGCGAATGTTGCGATGACATCATCCAGGGAGGGCTGTGATCCATACCTGGCAACCATGCAAGCTTCTGCAAATTGCCACTTCCTGTCCTCCTGCCAATCAGGTTCTGCATATACCTTTCATAAGCGTGAGGAATGTGTACCATATCTCCCACAAATGAAAGATAGAACAATGCACGGTGATACGAAGGAATCGCAAATCACCAAGTGATTTTACTGTACTCCGTATCATGTGTACTGTTGTCTTGTCCTTTGTGCTGCACGGTAACATTGGCCTTGCTCCAGTAATGTTAGATTGTATTTTTCGTAAGTGGCCCACCATGATTCATGGTGTCCTTGAAAGATCCCTGTGCTGCTGCAGAATGCCCGGTGAGGAGAGTCCCGGGGGGAGAGGGGGTGGAGAGCGCGGGCCCCCATCGAGAGAGCTCCAGCCCGCCTCCGGCTAAAATCGATGGAGTTTTCACCACTCAAGGAGCAGGGCAAAATTCACACTCAGCGCGGACTCGACCCGCGATGTCGGCTGCTCGCAGCATATCGGGGGACATAAGTGGGTGACAGTGCCAGCCACCCAGCAGCACATTCCTACAGGATGTGATTTGGGGACATTGTGTGCCCGGAACACTTGACTTGGCAGGGATGCCCGGTACAACCTGGCTCAGCGTCCGTGCCAGGGGAGAGATATGATAGAATGCTTTGCTAATATAAGCAATGCTAATATCAGCAGTTCAACACACGCGGAAAGAGTGACATTCCTTTGTCCAGGAAGTCAGCAGAAATAGCTTTGCTTTTTTTTTTTGTCACAGATTAGACTTGTTCTGAAAGCGCCGCCGCTTTGGATGACTGAGCCGAGGTGAAAAACGGATCCTCTCCCGTTGATTTAGCCACTCTTTGAAGTTCTGAAACCAAGCGAAGCAACCAGCTCTGCGCACCATGGGACCTTATGTAACCTAAGATTAGGAGAAATGTTTTAAAAGAGGATTACTCGTGACGTGTGTGAATGGAGTTGTGCGGTCGGTTGATGGAGCATCCGGGGTCAGACATAATGCCAGCAAAAGCACGATGATAATATCTGCGTAATTCATACAGCGCGGGCCGCGGTCCTTTTGTCCAGGACAGCAGCCGTTGGGAAGCGTTATTAAAGATTATTGTTGAAGGGATCCGGTCATATTTTTAGCTTTGCCATACGTGTTCCGGGGCACATGATGCAAATGCATGTGTGTGGATCTACTGCAGATGATAACGTATCGCCATGTGTGCTCAGATGTGGCGTGTGTTCTGGTGAGTGACTATGACGACGGGCGGCAGGGGTGCCTATGTTAACAGCTTGGTGCGGGACTTCTCTTTAGATGTGTTCTCGGAGAAGACGTACTCCAGATCGGCCTCGCCCCCAGAGATCAGGCAGCACGGCGACCAGAAGCTGTACAGCAGCCCGGGGAAGGGGCAGACCTGGGCCGAGAGGACGTCCCACCAGGGCAGGTCGTCCCACGAGCTCCGGGCGCCGTCGAGCCCGCCTGCCGGCCACGGGAGGAGGCACGAGGCCACGGTGAGCTCGGACACGGACGTCGGCCAGGACGGGCGGGAGAAGGCGGGCGGGGGCCGGAGCCGGAGCAGGTCTTGGAGGCCCGTGCGGGAGGTGCTCAACGTGGACAGCGTGCTGAACGAGCTGGAGCGCCGGCAGCACAGCCCGCGCCGCAGGTCCTCCGGCCAGGAGAGGGCGCCGCACCGTGAGCGGGAGAGGCCCCGGGCGAAGGACGAGCGCAAACAGAAGAGCCTCATGACCATCTACGAGGACGAGCAGAGGCTGGAGAGTGGGAGCCGCAGCTCCCAGGAGTCCGAGAGCCGGGGCAGCAGGGGGTCGGACAAGGGGCGCGGCAAGGGTGGGCCCGGCCTAAAATTACGCAACGACAACTGGACCATCCAGCGCACGGAGTCTGGGTACGAGAGCAGCGACAGGCTCAGCAATGGCTCTACCAACCCAGACTCGCCTGTTGTGGAGAGCTTCGCAGCGAAGGAGTTAAGGCCAACACCAGAGGCACAGTTGCCAAGGTAAGATGGCTCTGTCTTCTGTTTTTAGCACAGTGCTTGCTTTGTTTCAATCCCAGTAGGTGTTCCTCCAAGAGTTCAGATTTGAACTCAGTGACTTGAAGCTGATCGCATCTATAATAAAATTTTCTGTTTTTTTTTTTTTTTTTTTCAAAAAGAATATTGAGAATTGAACCCTCTGGAGAAAGTTCATAGTAATACTGCTGAAAGATATTTTCCTCCTCTGTCCACTGTATAGACATACACACATAAATTTCTTCTACTGTGCCATCCTAGTTTCCAGACCAGTGGCTCTAAATGTACCACTTTGTTGTGCTTTGACATATTAAACACAACCCACAACCATGAATAATTCAGCCCGGCGCAAACATCAGGCACACGTTCTATGAATAGAAGCAGGAGACAGTTGTGCGGAGAACGCACCTGCTTGGGTTATTTGTTAGCTGCTGCACTTTGCCAGTGCGACCATGCGGGAGTCACGAGGGCTTAGCGAACCCGCAGCGGAGAGCGCAGCTCCTCTCCCATGAGGGGACGGCAGCCAGTCGCAGTGGCGGAATGGGAGATACTCCCATGCTTAACTGCGCATACCCCTGCAGAGAGTCCTCCTCCCGCAAGCCAGCGTAAGCGCTCAGGCCGGCTGCGTGTTTCCAGGGAAACCAACCTCGAGGAAAAACGTGTCTGAAACATATCATTGCACAGACTTGTTTGCCGAGCTCTGTGGAGTGAAGCTGAAGGATGCATATCACAGAATATTATTAATATTGCTGCTTTATAAGATTCCCTTATCTAGGGTGACTTACAGAGCAAACATCATACACATCCATTCATTCAGCTTGGTATTTACTGGAGCGGTACAGGTTAACTGTCTTAAGGGCACAGTGACCCATCTTTGGGATGGAACCTGCAACCTTGTGGTTACAAGCCCAGTTCTTCAACCACTACACCTTACAGTATGTTGCACAAAGGGAGCTGTCATTCATATAACCATAGATACAGGCAGACACAGAGTAGATAGATACTGTAGGTAGGCAGGTAGATGCATGCAGTAATAAAGTCTACAGGAGTCTGTAGCTCATGCTGTGACTAACAATACCAAAATTAATGTAGCACAATCACATACAAGATAATGTGCATGCTGCACGTATCTGTGGATAAGCACTATATCAGATAACATCCTGCCGAATCCTCCGCATTGCATGTCAGATGGGAGCCGTGCCAGGCTTTTGACTGAGCCTAATCTCTTAAAAGGGAGGGAGTATGGCAGCGTGCGCTCTGACCCGGTGCACTGCGGCGAGCTGCCTTTGACCGCAACGGTAAGCTCGTTCCCCGCGTCATCACCTCACGCCCCAAAACCTGTTTCTTTTCAGGAGCCCGCTCCGTCAGAGCAGATGCGAGGATGCGAGGCCTGACGTCCCGCACCCCTTGCACTCTTTCGGTAAGTGCCTGGAGTGACTCCGGTTTTGAGGTGTGGCCCGATCTGTGTTGCTTCCTTGAACCTGTTAAGAAGAGCTTGTGTTGATCGATCTGTTCAGAGCCATAATGCCATATTGATAAAGCATAAACATAGACTATTCTTCCCTGTGACAACTGCTGTCACTGCCAGTTCCCACTGAGGAAAAACAGAGGAAAACAGAATAGGTTTTATATTCACGTTATTGATCAGTTTATGTCATTTGATCACTATATTGATCCATTCATAAGTATATGACATTAAAGCTGCAAATGACAGCAATGCTACTTCTGGAGTAGCCACATTATACAGCTTTAAACACATCAAGCGCTGTTCTCTGAAGAAACAGGTCAATAATTTACTTAACCCTACAGTTAATGTTTAGCATACCGTAACGTATTTGTGTGGATGTACTAAGGACACACTAAACAAATGGCCCTCATAAAACTGATTTATAACTACTTGATATGTCCAGCCAGACACTTTCCCTTGGTTTTTTTTTTTTCCTGCAGTTTATATCATGCTCGAACAGGTATGGAACGGCTGTATCGTCTGTGCCAGAAACAGGCATGCCATCCCTGGGTTTCCTGCATCATGCTGCTTCCTGGGCAGGACATTCAGAAATTAGTGGATTTTGTTTGTGCTTGTGGAAAGATAATTTGTGAAGTCATTTACAATCTGGCTCCCATTCATCAGTTTTAATTTTCCCCCTTTGTGATTTTTGAGATGCAGCTGGCTGGCTCAGTGTTCATTCACGTCAGTGTGTTTTGAATGGCGCCACACGGCATGGTGTATTTTCTCAGATTCACAGTTAAGGAATGGCAGAGAGTTACCACCTAAACGCAGGCATTATAGGCCAAGCTGAGATGTGCCTATACTGTGCCCATGGCTTATGACAACAACAGGCTATAAGCCTGCTATAATAATTAGCAATTGGTTGGTTTTAGCATGTGCTGAAAATTGACCGATACCAGAGGTCCTCAGTGCAGTGTGTATAGCTCTGTAGCAGTGTTTCGCTTTGCTTATGGATGATTTGGTACTGGTCCAAACAGAGCCGTTGTGCTGAGTGCAGCATCACATAATGGCTATATCCTGGGAAAAGTGTTGACTCAAGAGGTTTTGAGGTTTTATAACTTGTATTCTCCTATAGATCTTTCTTCAGTTTTGCTAGTCTTGAAAAAAATCCATAAAAGAAAGGTTTAAAAAACAACCAAAAAGATTATCACAGTGGTGGTTTAAGCATATACAGAATGCCTTGTCCCCATGGCCTTTGCTGAAGCAGAGGCAGATTGTGTGAAATGAATGGGAGAGTAAGGGAGCAGGGCAGCATATCCTGGGACCGGCGTTTGCTGTCAGACCACATGATTAAACTGCCTGGCCGGCCAGCCTTACAGAGAAGCCATCTCACAGCTTCTGCCCTCCAATCTACATTTACCCTTTAAAATCCATTTGAAGTTCCCAGAAACAGATTCCACACTAACAGAGAGTTAGATATGCACACACGCTCTCTCTCTCTATCACACACACACACACACACACACACACACACACACACACACACACACACACACACACGCACACACACACACACACACAGAAAGCCACACATACACACACACACAGACAGAGAGAGAGAGAGAGACAGAGAGAAATCCATACACACACAGACATCCACACATACACACGCGTGTGCTCATACAGAATCCAGATCCACATACAGATTCACACACGCACGCATGCACACACACGCGGATGCAGACACAAACGCATTCATGCGCTTTCAGTTTAACGCCTGCAGACTCTTTTTGCAGTTTTTTCGCATTCTCAGTGAACTGGTGGCAAAGGAGCGGACATCATTTCACGTCATGCGTTTTGTCATTTATTATAATATAGGGCGTATATTTAACCGTCTGACTGAAGGTGATTTTTTTTTTAATGCGCAGTAGGTCTGTCAGTTGGAGCGGCGAGCTGGAAAGGATGGCATTTAATGTTATCTCTGATATAGATGACATCTGTGCACGTAAAGCAAATTGATTTTATAGTTTTATTCTGGTGCATTTTTCTTTTCCTTTTCATGGAGCTGCCACGTATATAATTTTTTTTTTCCAGTGATTGATTTAGAATATTTTTTTTTGGAATGAAATAAAAAAGCGCACATTTTTTTACAGCAGTCTAGAAGAAACAGAGCAAACTGTATTCATTGTTGAGATGATCCTGGAAAGCAGTTACGTGCCTGAATGGTGATATGAAGGGAGAGTGTCTGTAACCAGATTAGATCGTGGACTATCTGTGTCCTGTGTTTCGGCAGCGCGCTGTATTAAGCTTGCAGCATTATAATGTTTTGTGAGGTAGTGCCTGACCTTTCAGCTTAGAATTTTGCCATTTGTCATTATCTCATATTAGCATTCTGCATTGCTGAGCTCCGTAGTGAATGCGTCTTATGTCAGTTTGGCAGGAGGCCACGCCCAGCGCTTGCGGCGTGGGCAGTCCATCAGGGAGGGCTTATCGTTCTGATGTCCATTAAAGGCCGACCTCCTCTTCAAAGGCACCAGGAAAAGAGAGAGAGAGAGAGAGAGAGCAGAAAACAATGGCTCAAAGGCTGTTTACCCCAGCCATCTGAAGGAGAATGTTTCTATCAACAGTTTTGGAGAACCTGACAGAAAGCAAACGCGTTTTTAAAAGCCCCGAAGGAGATGGGCTTCGTTTTGGTCCTCGGCCCCCCTTTTTGAGAATGATAGGGGAAAAAAATAATAATGGTAGACACCGTTTTCACAATTCTAGAGTCCTGAACAGTTCTGTGAAATAGGCTAGTGAACATCTTTATAGAGGCTCTGTCTGTTCCATTTAACCTTTGATTTCTTTTTGAAAACAATTGACCTCTTTCAGACCTCTTTCCGATTTCTCTCCCTGTGCCATATGCCACACTCAGGGATATTGGTGTCACATCATGTGTTGCTGTCCCACCACTGTGAGCAATGTGACATCATTTTATATAATGTAATACGTTTCCCTTGTAATCTAAAACAGATTATGGAATCCTATCATCCAAAAATACTAACTTGGAATATGTACTGGTAGAGAACAGGCAGGCTGTTCTGTGTGAACATGCACGAGTTGTCTGGTAGCATGGGTTGATGGGTAGAAGGAAAAAGCAGTCAATATATTCAACATATTCATTGTTTTAGCTCTTGTCTGTTTTGGTGGAAGTATTACAATGATTATTTGGATAAAAGCATCTGCCAAATGTAAATGTCCTGCTTCTGGGACTGTGAGCGACCCCAGCGCACTGAAATTGATGCGCGTGGGGCACGTGCCATAATTCACAAGACAGTTAGAGGTCAAGGCTTTTAATGCTCCCTCTGTGATCTGTGGGAAATCCGTCTCAATCCGCCTCAATCCGCCTTCCCTCGGAACGCAAATCCCACGCTCGCGCGTTTCAATGACATCGATCGCCTCCTTCCAATCCCCCCCAGACACTTGTTAAAGACATCCTAGCCGTGTCGAGACGTTTTCAGTTGTGGCGGAAAGGGTGTCCCCCCCCCCCCCCCCCGTTTCTTACACCAGCTCAGCGCAGCCCCTCCGCCTTTCTGTTGGGGTGGGGGGGAAGAATACCAGGCTCGACCATATTTAGGGCGGTGTGAACCCAGAGCCAACATTCCCAGATCAGCTCCCGCGGATTTTATCCTTGCATGGACCTCTGGGTCAGCAGGGAAGGAAAAAAATAACGTGCCTATTTATAAAGTGGAGGAATCCGCCGTGCAGCCCATCCGAGCGCGAGAGAGAGCTCGTGCCCGCTGGCCTTGACACCCGGCCCCCCGTCGCTCAGCACGCAAACCTCTACTGCCTCCACATGTCCGCACCACGACACAACTCTCAGCTGCCGGCGTCTCTCCCTGTTTCTCCCTGCCTCTGTCTCTCTGTGTCCGTCTCACTCAAACTGCTCTTTCTCTCTCTGGGAGACATTAATCAGACTTTTTCTCTTCCTCTCTGTTTCTTTATCTCCCTCAAACACCCCTCTCTCTCTCTCTGTCTCTCTCTCTATCTCTCTCTCTCTGTCTCTCTGAGGCACGTACCAGGCTCTCTCTCTCCCTCTCTCTTCCTGAGTCTCAAGCTTATCACCCTCAAACTGCTCTCTTCCTCTCCGGAAGGCATGAATCAGACTCGCTCTCTCTTTTCTTAATTAGTATGATGAACACATTTTTTGTTGCCGGTAGATACATGTCAGACAGAGGCAGCAATGGTAAAACTATTTCACAAACATATGACAACTGATAATTTACAATGATAAAAGATAATGACTGAAATATTGACATAGATATAAGATAAAAAGAAAACACAGTAATATAAAATAAAATTACTTACTTATTAGACAGTGGCTATACAAGTATTTAGCACCTGGCGTTTGGTGTGGGTAGGGTGTTTATATTCTGTCTTGTGTGTCGCTCACCGTACCTGACATGTTGCTCAACTCAAGGTTCACCTGTACCAATTCATTGGCGATAGCTACGTTATGACTTTGTGTTCCCGCACCATAATCACAAAGCCCATGTGACCTTGGAGTGGGTGTGTGGATTGGTCTGTGAGGCCACTGAATGGGCTCAACATACCCTGGGAGGGCAGATTTCATACCCGCACGCACCCCGCACTCAACTAGGCAGCAGAAGGGCAAAAGTCACATGGCGACAGCAGGGCTGGTATGGAGGACTCTATTGACCACAGTGCTACGCGGTCATATTTTTTAAACCTTGCAAAAGTTGCCCGTTGGTGCGGTAGGCATGTCAGACCCTTGCGGGTCACAATGAGCAGAACCGCCAGTAATACAAAAGACAGGTCCCCTCCAAAGCAGGTGGGCGATTTTCCCTACGGCCTGGCAGACAGGAAACTGTGGACTGGTTTTTCTGTTTGGAAAGCGGTTCTTATTTCCTTGTGCTAATCACATCACATATTTAATGACATGCAGCTCTGTCTCTCTATCTTCCCGTAACTCTCTATCTCTCTATCTACCTCTCTCCCTAGTTCTCTCACTGTCTTTCTCCTTGCCTGTCACTCTCTGACTCTCTCTTTCTGTGACTGACTCACTGTGCTGTGGTCTCTCTCAATCCCTCTGTCTCTTCCATTCACTCTCTCTCTCTCTACCTCCTCTCCTCCCTTTCTCCTTCTCTCTGCTAGTCCCTTTTGCATTCTTTCCCTCTCTCCAGTTGGTCACATCATTCTGAAAAGCAATTCTCCATTGGCCTTGGGATGTACAGTCTGTCCTGTCTAGACTCCACAGCTAAGCTTCTCATGTATTACTCTGCTTAAATCAGGGCTGTTAGGATTTGCTCAACAGGGAAAGGAAGGGAAACCCACGTGTACCATTGAGATCTGAATGAGAGAGAGAGGCTTCCCGATTGGCTACAATTAGCCTGTCTGAAAATAGATCATTTTGTTGAATTAGGACATTGTGAGCATAATTAGCATTTTCTTTTCTGTTCAGCTTTATGGACTGTATTCGATTGAGGATATTTAAAATGGTCTCGTAAAATTTAAGAGGAGAATGAATTAGTCATCAAGTGTAAATGTACTGGGGAATCAAATGTGGCCTATAAACCACTGAAGTGTTAACACCTTTGTATACTAGAAGATGCTTTAAGACCATACTTATGGTACTTAAGTGGTGGATGTTTCAAGTCATGTAAATAACGCCTTGATGATCCATGCAGCAATTGTCAAAACAATGCATTGATGTACATCTTGTTCCATATGAAAGCCTTATTCTAGACACACACGTTACAATATTTTCAGCTTACAACATACTTTAAAAATACTTTTTAACTTTGTGAAAGTGATTTCTTTGTGTCCTTGTGTGCCTCGCTAAGATAGTGTTGCTTCTGTGAGATCCACACAGATGCACTATAATTCTGTCCATCACTCCTTGGAAAAAAAGTTATTTTTAGATGTCAGTAAATACATTTGACAGCTTTGGGATCCTCTTATCCAGCACAGATGTGCGAAGTACCTCACCAGCACTATATCAAGTTTTCCAATGTGGAATGAATCTCTCTTGAAACCTTATTATAAATTATATTATAAAAACAAATGTGATTAATACTGTAGAATCTGCAGAAAGACAGAAAACTAATGTGGCTTATGGAGTACAAATCTACAGAATGCGAGTAAATTAGGCTATTGTACAAAAAGAATGTATACATTCATACATGAGATACATACATTCTACAGAATGTATATGTATGTAATAGGTATACAATGAATAAATGTATATGATGAAATAATTTGAGCTGAAACTTCATGTTATTATATTGTATTAATATTCATGATATATGAGCCTGACTAATGTTATAAACATTTATTAAAAATAACATTTGTACTCATGACAAACAATGCTGAATATGTATTATTGTAGCAAAATATATAACACAGCAGCAACTGAAGTTAGTTAGCGTCCTGTCAGACGCTTCCATCAACAACATGTCTGAAACATCAGGACAACAGCCTCCATCCAAACACACCAGTACAAGTAAACAGTAATACCTCAGGGGGGTGATTCAGTCAAACTGTTCAAAGCGTTCACACCTTTTCAAATTGCTGCAGATTTTGACGCCTCACATCAGTAGCTGTTTTAAGGCCCGTTTAGAAATGTTTTGTATGTCAGACTGAGTGCTTCCCCAGGGGGTTAGATTTTCTCAAATACTTCCACTAGATGCCTTCAGGAAGTAATTACAAGCCTTCAAAATGCTTACCATCAGACATCTAGACTGAGAAAGTTAAAAGGCAGGTTCACCTTGGGTTAGGATAGTGCATTAGATACTGTGGATAGTGTGTGTGTGTGTGTGTGTGAGGTCACGGGGGACTATTTTTCTTGGCTGGGAACAGGTGTGTCTCTTCCTGCCCTGTCAGCGTTTCTCTCTCTCGTGACCCCTCCCCCGTGGCACTGTCCGATCTGGGGCCCCTGTGTGTCACGCCACAAACAAACCCCTCTGTAGACCGGACTCCTTGACCTCAAAGATGGCCCATGGTGGGTCCTGGCCACTAGGGGACGCCCCTGTCACCAGTTCTAGCACTGCATCCAAAGTCTCCTCGGTCTCTGATCAATCGGACTGATGGACTTGACGTCATGCCCCTCAAAGCCAGCACACAAAGCCAGCCTTGATATATTCCCGTTCTCAGAATCAAGTCCTTTGTCGTAATTGTTTTTAACATTTAAACCAGTCGAATGGCTCAGCATTTTGGGGTGGCTAAACTCTCATATTGGCAACCATGTGATATGGTGTCCTGTTTGGATTTGCCGTTATGTTTTTGCAGCATTTGAGCACTAGACAAACTAAACAAACCAAACAAAACAGTGGCTGGAAAATATTCTTAGCCTGTGCTTTTTTGGCGCTGTTTTTGTCATTTATTTTTTACTGTTGTGGCTTTCCAACACTGAATGATGTAGTCTAGTTCCTACAAGGATTCCCACAATCCCAAATGGAGAAATATTGATACACATTGGCCTCATTCCCATGTCCTCATGGAATGGGTAGCATATCCTTTTTCACACTGATGTGTAGTATGTGGTGTATGTGCTAACCTGCATGAGTTAGACACGTCATTGATGTAACGGCAGAGATGGATATTGGACACCAATGCAAGAAATTTCAAAGCTGGGCTTGCGACCAAAAGGTTGCAGGTACAGCACGATTCTCAGGTGGGGAGCGGTTGTTGTATCCTTGAGCAGGGTACTTAACATTAAATGGCTAAGTGCGCCTGCCAAGCACACCCATAATGCATTGCATTACAGTGTTTGCTCCCCTGGCTCATTTAGGGGGTAGTATAGCACACCCACAGATCTCATTCTGCCTTTTTATTACTGGAGCATGCCAGCATGGTAAGGGGATCCGTGGTGTGGAATTTGAATTCGGTCTGTAATGTGATTGGCTGGCTGAGTGCGCAAACAGGCCCGGAGCTCAAATTCTTGCAATGACCACACAACAAGGAACAAGGGATTTGACTGTTTGTGCTCATCAAAATGCTGGGTTAGCTATCAGAACACAATCAAATTTAATACTGAAAAAATATACGGACTGTACAGCAGGAGCTATAAAAGATGTGTCTATCATATATTTAGGCCCATATCGATGTGTATGTATATATGTAAAAATATACATACTTTTCCCACTCCTACTGTTTTACATTACAGGATTGCATTTCAATCAAACTGGCAGGTCTGGCTAATGTACTCCCCATATAAACAGCAGAGAGTGCTTTACCAAAAGGCTAGCAACCTCTAAAGTACAAATTTAGGCCCCTGATGTACAATAGCCACATCCCAAGACAAAGTTCAGCTGACCTTAGCCCTGTATTTAAGCCAGGCTGCTTGAACAGGTGTAACTCATCAGCCAATGGCTGGCTTCCTTATTCTTCTTCCTTATTTCTCAGACACAGAGCAACGCTTATCCAGTCTGAAGCTGCTAGAAATGATCCGTTAGTTTGCTATTAAAATGAAGATGGTGAAACTTGAGGCTCCTCAAAACACACATTTAAACCAACATTCACTACATCCCTGAGCTTAGGTTACATATAAAATCTGCATTACTGACAGCTTTACAGCTTTATGCTTTTGAAGTACAGTTCATTTCACAATGGAGTGAAGGCTCCAACTTCACACAGAAGCTTAATGTATATTCTTGCTGACCAAACCCTAATACCTTTTACATCATGACACTCATGGGTGGGTGTGGTCAAGCATGAAACAAATTAAAGTCTGGCACTTGGCTGTGTGTGACACAGCTGAGTTCGCCATGAGAACGCTGTGCTCTTTAAGGCGCGTGTTGACAGCACACTTCACGTCTTAGCGCCCCAGAGAGGACTCAAGTGTCAGTTGACCTTTTTATTCTAGCTTTTTATTTGGCGATTGTGACACGTTAACTGGGGTTTGCGTCCGGGAGTGATTTATGGGAGCCTGACCAGTGATGATGGCTTTGTACTGAACCTCCTGAAGGAGTCAGCTCACAAGCAGATGTTCCCCAGTCTCTCGTGGGCTGACAGGAGTGGCTGAGTTCTGCACAAATGTAGCGTGCCAAAAGGACCAGCGATTGGTCAAGCTGCCCAGCGACTGCGCTGGTGTAGAGTATGCAGGGGAGCAAAATGTCTTTCTGTGAGGTGAACACTGGCCCAGGCATGGAAAAAAGCTTTCAGAAGAGCCTCTTCCAAATAATTACAGACATAAATACTGGATGTAGGTCAGGTTTTCATTGGACAATTCCTTGATTTCAGCTCTTTTTTCTTAACCTTCCTTTCTTCACAGTCTGTAGGTCACTCAGTTGCACAGTATCTTTCCATTTTCCCATGTTTCTGTTCTAGTAGTTGCCGTTTGTTTTAAAAAGGGGACCGCTCACAGCAGCTTATAACTAATGACAAGCCCCCTTTTAAAAGTGGTGGCAGTGGTTGGGACAGTCTTCCTCATAATCTGGTGCATACTGCTTTGCTACTTTGGATTTGGCACCTCTCTGTATGTGTCACCAACCTGTGTGTGTCCTGAAAGTTTTCTGTGCTAGCGCAGACTTAAACAAATGAGTGGAGAAGCGTGCACTGCTCACCATTTCCAGCTTCCATTGCTTTGTGCTGGGAATCAGTGGTTCTAAATCGGATAAGTCAGAGCACCGCCTCTTCCTTTGAGCTACGGTGCTTGTACAAGCCAACAGGGTTTAGGGGTTTGCTGAGCGAGTGCAACACTCTGGCAAGACTCAAAAGAGGCTCTTGACAGACCTGTAGTCGCTGATTCACATGTTGCAGAGCAGCAGAGACAGTAGGGGCAGATACACTGAAAATGTGCTGTGTATAGCTCAGCCACAATGATTAGCAGCACAAAGGGAATAGTTATAGTTAGCTAGCCATATAGCTGAATGAAGACAACTACATTGCTAGCTAGGTCAGCTTGCTATGTTAATATAGTAGCAGGAATATTATAAAAATGCAGAGTTTGTACTCCACCGTTTATGCTACCATGGAAATATGCCAGTCAATATGCAATTTCAACATTTTTAACCAGTCTTAAGAAAATGATTTCAAAAGGTCAATGAACTGATTAATCAATTCTGTGCAGATACTCAGGCCACACTGCAGTAAAGCAAAGTTGTGAAACTTTTCCCTGTTTCTGTTGTAGGAGAACACCAAGTGAAAATTAAAGGCAAGGGGGGCAGCCATCAAGATGCCCATCTGTTCAAGTCTAGTCCAAGTATAAGGTGAGTAAACTGGATACCTTTGCTCAGCTTAATACATGTCCCTGAATAATGTTGACAGTTGTTATTAACCATAGGATTAATTCATTCTTTTATGACTTCTGTCCAATTTTAAAGCTATTTTGCAACCTTTAGTTTACCAATCTGCAGCTCTCTGAAACATGTGCAACAGCTGCATCTTTTTCAAACAGCTGTGAATCTTGTGGTCATATAGCAGTGACCAAAAGCTGAACAGGATCCAAGTTTAAAAACTGTTTAATATCTTTGGCCAATGCAAAGTCCCCTCTCTGAAGCTTTAATTATATGTGAACATTAGGGGCCATGAACTGTGTGGATGCAAAGCTTCCTGTTACAGGAAGGTCATGAGCTGTGTGTCATTTCCTGCCGTAGGAGGAGGTTCAGATATCCCCCTGTGAGTTCGGAGAGGAGGACAGGCGTCGACAGGGATCCCCCGGTCCTGGTGAATGACGTTGGCTGCCGGACCGAGAGCCCCGGCCTGCAGAACCTGGGCAAGACCAGCAGCTCGGAGTGGAACAGCTCCGACGACCTCACGGGCCCCTTCTCCGAGCAGGAGGACAGCGCCTACCGCTCCAGCAACAGCGAGACCGCGCCCCCCGAGTCGCCGGCCCTGTCCGAGTCGCCCGCCCCGGCCCCGCCCCCACCCCCGTCCCGGCACGCCCAGAACGAGCCTCCCCAGCCTCTCTGCCAGAGCCTGGCCTCACCGCTACCTCCTACCAAATATGCACACAGACATGTGGTTGACAGCAGGGCCAGCTTTCGGCCGAGGCTGCTCCAGGAGCCCTCCCAAACAAGCCCTCGCCCCTCCCCCAGAGCTGCCCAGTCACATTCCGCCCCTCCCCACGCCGCCCGCCCCCACACAGTCCCACACAGGTGGTCTGAAAGCCCGGCGGGACACGCCCCCTCTCCAGACCCGGGGTGCAGATCAGGGCCCGCCCACCAGGGGAGGAGTGATTCGTCAGCGAGCGAGGCCAGCGACCGGTTTCCCAGCTCCAAGCAGAGCTCGGACGCACCCATCCCAGGAGAAGGAGTCGCGCTGACCACCTACTTCTCCGTGGACAACTGCATGACGGACACGTATCGGCTGAAGTACCACCACCAGCGGGTGGCACCGTACTCCGGATCCATGGACTCCAAGGGAGGGGAACGGGGTGAGGCAGGGGATCCAGGCCACACGGTCCGAGCAGAGTCACTACCATCCTCAGAGCTTCCAAAAAGTAGGCCTGAAACAGGTAACTGTGTAACACAGCACCTCCCCATTGGTAATGACATACAGATTAGTTCACAGCTTACAGTTCTTTGTGGAGACTGCTGTGGTAAGAAATATGTCTTCAGTTAAGACTAGTTCAGGCTGGCTTGGATTTCATTTAAAATTGGTCAGGAAAAGTAGTAGTCTCAGAATACATCACTATGATGCTCCTATGATTTCTTTCCTGTCTTATTGATGTATTTTATTACTTTATTTTAGGATACTCAAACAGTAAACCTACTGCAAGGTGGAATCCAGTTACTCCTAGAGGACTGGATGAGCATGGATTTCTGTGATGAAATCAACAGCCTGTTAAGTCATGTAAGTTTGAATAAAATGTATGTACAGTATTACCAATAAGGAATTTTTTATGTCTCACTTTTCAGTCATACTGTAAATCTTTGCCCTGTACCTATAATGTTTTGGCTCTCTAATAGAAATGAATGCCCAAAAATATGGACAGTTTAGTTCCATCGGTATAGTGAACATAGAAAAGAAACTACATAAAGAGTTAAGTGCATTTACTGCTAGCCATTATTTATAACATTGGTTGTAGTCGAAGTCATGCAATATCTGAAATGTATTACTTAAGAGATGACTGATGTGGAACTTTCTGTGAGTCAATTCTGTATTGTCTCTCCCTTTCTTAAAGGCGTGATGCAGAAAAATCAAGCATTGAATTGGACAACAGAAGTGAATCCTCCTTTGTAAAGGATTGATCACACCATCTTAACACAAATAATCTCAAATTGCAGGTGTATTAACTACCTACAGACTGTGAAAGTATCTTTGTAAATCGTCTTTTTCAATTTAAGGACATTTGTAGTTTTTGCCACTAGGGGGCAGGCTTTATTTATGGTTTTGCACAGTGACGAGCCAAAAATAAAAGAAAAGCCATCCTTTGTTTCTCAGTTAACTTTACTTTTTGGAATGCTATGTAAAGATACTATTTGTATTGGAGGGTAACTGTAAAAATATAACTGCAAAAATTACCCTTTAAACTGCACTTTTTGCTTTTCTATTTTAATACAAAAGCTGGTATTTGTACAGTATGAAGGTTTAGTCATTAACATTGTGACACTCCCATTTGTGGGCATGCTGTGTTGCTCAAGTTACATTTTCACATGGGTAGCATAATATGTCAGGGAATTTTCACACACAGGCATCAGTTTGTATAAAAACCCTAACAAGTCTTACCTAATAGTATAGCATGTACTTTCAAATTCCATGTTTGATAGCTAAGATAAGCCACAGAACTAATACCTTTGAACTGTGTCTAGGAAGCAGCTATACAGTATATATGTGTGAGTGGAAAACTTGTGATATGACAAGCTTGATGTAAGTCAAACTGCCTTGGGATAAAGCTCTGTAATCTGTCAAGACATTTTACAGACGCACATTTGACAACACAGTGCAAACCTGCAAGTTTGGACACTTGGAAAATGAGTTGAACAGAGGGTAATTATGTTCAAGTTTGACAATAATTTAATGAAAACACCTCATGATTGCATGAATCAGGTGTTCCAGCTCAGATCTTCCTTGCTTTCTTTGCCAACAATGTATGCAACGTTTTCATTTGATTTCAATTCCCACAATGTTTATGTATACGTAAGTGGGAGTATATTTTACTTTCCCGACCCTTTGATTTGCTATCAGAACCACTGGCTAAACAGCATTTATTGATCACAAATCAGTCTACAGGTGCTCAGGTATGTTTGGTATGCTGTACACATTGTACACAAATGACAAAATTGTTAAAGGGAATGGACAGCCAACATCAATTATGTCTTAAATCTAGAAAGGAAAGGTATTTAATGAAAGGTATGCAATTTGCCTGCTTTTTGTACAAACTTTCCAACTTGGTTTGTCACCTACAGTTTTTAGCACCTTAGGAATGTTTTTTTTCTTTTTCTAATGGTTGAATTGTTGCTGTAAATTTGACTTTAAGTTCATTCTTAAACGTGGACATTTGTGTAATTATTGCTCAGCAGATATTGCTGCGGTGCCTTTTTTCCATGTAAAATAAATGTCATGTCTTGTCTGATGGAAAGAAAAGACAAAAATGTATATATTTTGGAGATGCTTTCATAAAATTTATTTTGTTTAATAAATTTCATTTTACTCAAACATTTACCTGTTGTGCTCTCATATATTACAAAGCCATTTTTGCCAGTAAAAAATCATTCCAGTCATTCACACAAATCCTCTTGCATGGCTAAAACATTTCAACACAATGTAGACTACCTGAAACATTGCAAGGACAATACTGGGCCGAAAATGCATTCTGGAGGCCTTTAGCAGAGATATTTATATTCATTAAACTTGTTGAATTATCATTCCCCCCCATTTCACTCCACAGTTAACAAATCAAAAAAAAAGTCATTTTAATCTTTTTAGATTTTTAATTTAATTTAAATGAGATGTTTAGGGTGAATTGAACAATGGCGGGTATCACAGCTTCTGATTACAACAATGTTATGACAGGACTTATGACAGTTTCTGGCTTTCTTTGAATAGGCCTAACTACTTGCTATGTGCATTTAAAAAAAAGCATCTATCACAGCCAGCTCATTACTGGTGGTGTAAGACTGCCAGGTCTGCACAGAGAAAGCAGTGCACTGAGAGTGGGGGACATATATGATAAAGATGCTGGGCCACGGCCCTAACGGGCCACAGTATCTGCACCTTTTCCTTCCAAACAGCATGAAAGCACATGGGGTTTGTCAATAGCTCAAGCAGAGCTGTAGGGACTGAACTGGAATGCAGCCATGCAGGACTGGAATTCAGTAGGCAAGCCAGTTACATTTGTTCCAACCAGGCCTTCTTAATACTGATCACACCAGTCAAGCAACGTTGCTTTTTATTCTTCCCCATTTCATGAGAGCTTATGACATTGCAAAGAGAGAAGAGGTTACAAACACACAAAGAGAATACATGGGGTAGGCACTCGCTACATTAACACACAAACCTAAGTATGAATATTTTAACTTTAATCAAACAGCGTTAACTAAGTCCTCAAATACTCATTCTTCAAGACAGGGGGTCATGAAAGTTACAGGCACTGTTGGTATGCAGCCAATTATGTAGGTAACAGGAAACAAACAGCACACACTCAATAAATATCAATGTCAGTGGGGTTGCAGCTGGTCAAAGACAGTTCATGGGCCTCGGCAGAAACTGGAAGACAAAATACTACAGGTTAGCAACTAGTTTAGCTATCTCGGTAGTCCACTAAACGTGGAATATTAACGGCATTCCTAAGAATAATAACACCTGAAATTCGGCATTCATGACCTAATTAGCAAGCTAGCTGTCACACCTTCGTCAGGAATTTGTCCATACCGTTCAAACCCGGTGTTGGTCCAGTTCATCTTCGCCACACTTGGTCCTTCTTGTCCACTCACTTAGGTTCAGGTTAGCTACTTACGAGAAAGTGAACAGCATGTCATTACCAAACACAAGGTAGCACCCAACACTACTTCATTCACAGTGAATAGTTAGCCACCTACTTCTGATAGCTTGAGAGTAACAGACAAGCTGTCACGGAAAGAATACGGAAGACGGTCGAAACTGCTAGCTGCTGCTAGCCAGCTAATATTACTTACCGTCAGTGTGCCGATGTTGATCGGGGATCGGTATGGTAGTTAGGGCACAAGAAAATACATGAACAAGAAAAAGGCGATGTCGAAGAGGATGAACACCCAGAAGTCAAACCAGTACGAGTGTTTGGGTAAAGTTACTAGCGCGCCTCTCTTCTCCTCCTTTTCTGACTCCATGTTGAAACCGAAGTGACCGGGGAAGGGCACTTCCTGTGTCTGGACTCTGTTTGTGAAATCCAATCAAGATCGTGTACTACTAGGAAGTCCGGCCTTTTATTTCCAGTTTGCCTAATGCGATTGGTGATTAAATGCGGATACCACAGCTTGTTGGCTAGGTTTGGGTTCTAACCAGAGGGGATCAGAAGCACGACTAGAAACATAGAACTTATCATAGAACGAAAAAGTTGTAATTGGTAAAAAAAAATTCTCGTGGTCAAAAGATCGGTAGTTATTTCAATTAAGTGAACCATGAGATGGCCCCGAAGCGTCTCGAATGAAATTTTCAGAAAATATTACCTCCACAAAAGATGCACAAAACCCGTATTTCAGACGAAAATAAATGTCTTGAAGCTAATTGTTTTAGTATTAAAACAATAATATTGATGGTCGGACTATCAGATGAATAAATCTGATGCCGTATGTCTGCAAGAGGGTCAGTAAAAGGGACGAAAATGTTGATAAGCTGTGTGAGATAATGTAAGGATGTATTGTAGGTCGTGGGCCCTGGGTGTCGCATTGTGCCTCCATAGCAACACAGTGCAACTAGTGATTTTGGCGTGGATCCATAAATTTGTGAGGCAATATCCCCTCCTATCCTGGAAGAATTTCGCAACCAACAAAAAAAGAAATTGCGCCAAGCAGGGTAATTGCGCAGAGAGTAATAGGCGGTGTAGATACTATAGTGGTAATAATGTTATTACAATTAACACAGTACAGTTTTTATAATCCTACAGTTGGTGTGGATAGCTGGATTGACATTTTATCACCAGCTGTAGTTCTCTACCAGTGCTGTAGATGGCAGCAATGCACTTTTTGGTGTGGGTCCTCTAAGAAAACATGATGAGAAGAAGCAGTTGGTTTTTTGAAGCACGCAATTACTCTTCAATGAAAATATATATTATAGATCTGGAGGAAGGGCATTTTGGATGGTGTAAAGGGCAGTCCTTGCTTATACTAGGTTGACGATTAGTTTGACGATTAACAGAGTTGTTGATGAACAGAACTGATAATTCTTGGAATTAGTGTAAAGGCTTCATGTGCATAGCCTACTAATGTAGGATTGTTTTTTGAATAGTTATCTTTTAATGATTCACCATTTTTTTAACCTTGCCTTGCTATCACTTAAGCATGGAATCATACACCCAGTACCCTTGTATACAACCACTGCATTTGGTTTTAGAGGGCAAAGGAAACACGGAAACCCACTGACGCTGAGACGTGTCTTTATTTTTTATAAATATCAAAACTTGTAGTGCAAAGTGGAGCCTGTTGTGTAAAAGAACTGCAAAGAGTACAAAAATATTACAGGAAGTGTTGATGATTCTCATAAACCAGAGGAAAAGGAAATAGATCGAACATCCTGTTTAGGACTTCAGACTGGGACAGCACCGCACTTGGTTCAAATAATCTCAAGTCTGCTTAAGCTTTCTCCTCTTCATCTTCCTGTGGTCCTCAAAGATCTTTCAGTGGTGGTCTCTTAGCCCCTCTTGAAAATCCTCTTGGCGTCAACACCATCGTAGTTGTAGCTCTGAATGAAAGAACAAAAATATCTCACTTAGAAAACCACTCCAAGGTTTTGCTAGTTTGGTGGTGGCCTAGCTTGCCTGAGGTGTAAAGTTCTGCTCAGCATTCATCACATATACAAAGACTCAAAAAGGTTCTGATGCTAATTTATAAACAGCAATGTTCTCTTAAGTGGAATTCTGCTTAAATAAATTTGTTCTGCTTGAGACAAATGTGATACATTCATCACAAGGTCAGTGTGCAGAGGTAGGACCTTGCACTTCGGTTTATTTGGTTTTAGGGATGGGATCTTGCAAGGATTACATTCAAGCAGACACTCTCCTGAGTCTACAGGGTGAGTCCTTTGTGTAGGCGAAGCTCATGACGATGATTGCTTGTCTGAACACGGAGACCAACCTGCACAAGCTCATCCCCAGAAATGATCCTGGTTGTGAGCAGTTCTTTTCCATTGTCTTTCCTGGTGAACTTCCCCTTGAGCATATCGCCTTCCAAGACCCAGGTGCCCTGTGGAAGGATAGCACTGTTAAACATGCCGGTGCACAGTTTTAGCCCAGTCCAGATCAGACAAAGTTCAATCTATTTCAGAAGGAATATGGCATGTGTAGCAGAGAGAATGTATGACTAAAACATGTTTTCTTGTTTAGTTGCTTTACTTTCTGGGTTTGCAACACATAGGTTAACAGGTTTGCTTCCCTGTTGTGGCACTGCTGTTGTGCCCTTAGACAATGTATTTAACCCATAATGCCTGTGGAAACATCTAGCTGTGTAGATGCTTATCTTATAACCATTATAAGCCGCAAAGGTCATTCTGGATAACAGCATCTACTAAGCAACTAAAGTAGTATAGTTTGACATGTTTAAGATGACAAATCAGTGAATATAGTTTGGTTTGCATTGTAAGACACTCAGATGTTGCTTTGACAACGAAATGATAAAAATAATTGAAGCTTGTTAGCAACTATACCCATCATAAAATAACTGTTCCTGAAGGGACAGATTGGTACATATTGATGCATTCACATTTTTATGAGTGCTCTTGCTACATATCCAATTTTCACTCTGGATTAGAGCATCTCCCAAAAGAATGAATGGAAAAGTGAACGAAACGCCACCGAGAGGGATTCTCATAAACCCAGAGACATCCCACACAATCACCAAAAACCCTTGGAAGGGTCATCTGTTTGGTGTGTACTAGATATGTCCAATCAGACTCTTTCCCTGGATTTAATATTGAAGTGCTTTTTGTGCTTTGTCAGAAATTAAAATTTATCTCAAGTTGCATTTTTTTATATCTTCATTAAATGATTACAGCCAAATCCAAATATAATTTTTTTTCCCCCAGACAGCTTAAAGGCGAACTGGAGCAGTGTTAAGAGAGCTGGCTCACACTCAATTCAGTTCCATCGGCCAGGCTGTACTCGAAGACCTCTCCCAGGGTGAAGTTGATTTCCAGCGTGCGGAAGGTGCTGGTCTCCTTCACGTGAAACTTGTCCCCAGTTTGCTCAATGGTGATTTTCAGGTTGTCGTGGGCTGCCAGCTTCCTCTTCACCATATTGATTCCTGTTGGGGCGGGAGTCAGCAAACAATGTAGCGTCAGTCTGGTTTAATTCAGCGGCTGACATGGAGAGCACCACGCCTTGGCTTGCAAGTTTGTGCACGTACATGCATTTCACACCAGCCGTTATTTCTTTTGCAATTAATCCTTTTTTTGCCATTGCTATTGCGCTAAATACTTTTTCCATCTGTAGGCATGCACATTTAAGGTATTATTCCTTTTACATTCAATAGTTATTAATATTAACCTGAATGGATACACTTATGTTCAACTGTGCTGGAAGTTGCTCTGGATAAGAGTGCCTGCTAAAAGCATGTAAAGTAATGTAATATTGCCCTAAATAACTTCACTGCATCTTCTAGATGTTCTCACATGCATAAAACAACGCAAGTTTGGAATCAGAAAATCATATTTGCTTTTTGTGGAGGCGACTTGAAGGCAAAAATCAATGCTGCTTTTTCAAGCGCTCCAGTCCTATTCTCAGTGTTCCCTTACCCATCTGCTCCATGAACTTGTCATAGTTCTCGCTGTGGTCGACTTTCCAGGTGCCGTTGAACGTCATGATTGCCGGTCTGCGTGCGTCTGGCTGCTCTGCGGAGTGCCCCCCTCTGGACCCGAACGCGCCCTTTTAAACGGTGCCTGGTGGTAACGCGGCCTCTTATCTTGCTCAATCTTTTGTGCTGATGTGGCTGTTTAAAGCTCAGAGAGAATAAATTTGCTCTTCAAGGCTGGGGTGATATACGCCAAAATATGACTCAACTTCTCTCCGTAGTAGTGCGCGTGTGTGGTTTTTTTTTTTGTTTTTTTTTGTTTTGTCAATACTTGCGCCACACTGACTGGTTCTGCAGGACGGCTCATTGAGTCACTCTGCTGAGCTCCCGCTGTGGAACGCAACTCAGTTCTTTTTGCTCGCGGGGCATAGATTAGCACTGGAGTTATTTCATGTGCGGGTGACCCAGCTCTTATCTGTTTACACAAGGCACTTCTTTGCCACGTTTGGTCACAGTATAACAGGTTACCCTGCACTACAATAAAGCACACTCCAGGGTAAACAAAGGAAAGTACTAATGTCTGCCCTTGTGGAGTAACATGTTGGTGGGAAAAAACACTGTCATCTCTGTTTTGAATGTGACTCACACATTGCTGTCATACTCAGTGCATGCCACACTCAGTCTCTCTTTTATTATACCTGTGTTGCGCTTGGGAAATGGAAGGGGGCTCAGAATCAGGTCATAGTTTCCTAAGAATCCAGATTCCTTCCCTTGTATGTTCATTTTCTTGTGAACACGCTGGGAACTTGTGCAATTAGGGGAAGCATGTTACAGCCTGTGTTCTTTACACATACCGTACATTATGTTCAAATCAACCATTCAAATGAATTAAAAAAAAAAAACGCCTTCAGTCTCCAATAAAACCTTGTGGTAACAGTATTCTAGATACATTTATTCATTTGGCAGACGCTTTTATCCAAAGCGACTTACATCGGTTACAGTTCTTTACAATGTTATCCATTTATACAGCTGGATATTTGCTGAGGCAACTGTGGGTTAAGGGGTACAGCAGCAGTGTCCTAGCGGGGATTGAACCGGCAACCTTTCGGTTACAAGTCCTGCTCCTTAACCACTATGCTACACTACTGGAGGTATCATAAGACATTGAAACTGATGCTGGAATAGTGAAGAGCATCCAGAACGATGACAGTAGAGCAAAACTGCAGGGGGGGCAGAGGGAATGGCAGTGAGGCATGGTAGATTAACAATGAGACGAGCAATTCAGAGATAGCAATAGTGAAATGACTGCATGATTGAATTAGAAATATCAGAGGTGTGAAAATTCCCTTCATTGTTTATTCATAATATTTTTTAATTACAGTGAAAAAATTGGAACACAACACAGGTGAAGGGATATGTGTGTGTGTGTGTGTGTGTGTGTGTGTGTGTGTGTGTGTGTGTGTGTGAATTAATGGCCCATAGAATTCTGTGATGGATCCACCATTATCATATTGCAGCAGATCTCAGGCCATAAGATGAGGTCATATGTGATGATAGATTTGTGACCTTGGATGTATTACTGACCTTCTTGGTACAACACATGGTACAACTGATACTTCATTTTATTATGACCTGTCTGAACCTTTGACTCTTTCCACTCCACTACACCAATGAGGACCTTTGGAATTATCAGGCAATGTGGATAGGTAATTATGGGAGTCTGGTGCCAGTTCTCTGTCAATCAGAGGACGCTAACATGCTTCATGCCTCTGAACATTTCCGTCCATTGCGCATGCTTCCCATACATACTGTAGACTCCTTTTCTCAGTCTTTCCAACATTCATGCAACACATTGTACGGGCATGACATAACCCTAGCGTCAGTGGGACAATCTGATCAGAGATAATGAAGAGTGTTTTACGGGTGGGGAAGAGCAATGGCCTTTATCTGAAACATAAAGAAGGTGACTTTACTGACTCTGCAAGGGCACCCCATTTCACCCAGTGGCAGTGATGTAACGGAAAGATGCCAAGACAGGCCTCTTGGCAGAGGAGGCAGGGGAGACAAAGATAGAAAATCATTAACAGGGTGACAATCTGTCGGAAATAAGGGATGACCTTTAAAAGTCTGTTTTTTTAGCCACTTGCATTCAAAGTGGTTGTGTCGCAGAGTGTGAAGAAGCTGGCAGGTGACCTCACACGTAGCAGTTACTAAAGGAGTAAAAATGCATACCACAAATAACACAAAACTACTCTACTTCCCACATACACACCCACACACCTCCCCTACACCGTCCACACCCACACACACATAACCCCTACCCCCTATCCACTCCCCCTGCACCCACACATGCACACCCCTACACCCCCCCCCCCCCCCCCAATACACACACACACACACACACACACACACAAATTGTCTAATTAAACAATCATGCAATTGCGGGACCAAAAACAGACATTCTCATGTCCACAACAGTGACAAAGGTGAAACTGATGTGGATGTCTAAGCTATTGCATGGTTTGTAAAATGATATGAAACTAATGGGCCCTAAACAAGTACACAAACTATAGTAAATGTAAAGACATTGAGGCATTTGTTCAGCTGAAGACCGCAATATCCTCACCCAATTTTGGTTGAAGGGTATGGTATTTGCAAATACACATATAAATCCAATCCATATACACTGCATATGCAAATACAATCTTGCATTTTGATTAGTATTTGGTTGAAGAATCAGTATCTGTAGCAGTTACTTTTTCTGTGATAGGGTTGTTAACCCTATGCAAAACCCGCAACTTGGGGGACCAGTTGCTATGCATTTATGGGGCAGGGACACAAAACTCCCTGAGGATCAAATATAAAACTGGCCCTGCATACACCTGCATGTCTCCTGTACGGTTCTGAGGGCTGGTGAGTGGCCAAGTGTGACATGAGTAAGATCAAAGCTTTCCACAATAGCTGCCTAACGAAGATCTCCAACAAAGTGCTCTACAAAAAGTGCTCTGCCTTAGTGTGATTCAAGAGATCAAACACCACCGCCTAAGATGGCTTAGTCATGTTCTGAGGTTGCAACCAGACTGTATAGCCTACCCAAGGTTGGTTTGAAATGTTCAAGGATGCCCTAAGGCTACTTGGTGGAGGACCGTTGAGTTGGAACTGAAAGAAATGAATCGGCCGTGGGGACAGGCACAACAAGCCGCAAAAGACAATCAGAGTTGGAAGAGAATTGTTGATGCCTTATTGCCATCAAGGAGCAAAGAGAATGAATGAATGAATGATTGGTCGAAGAATGGGATTCTTGCCAAAAATCATACTTATTTGCATTTTCCATGTTATTTTGCTGAAGGACAGGGCACAGTGAAATTAAAGCACAGTAGCACAGTGAAATAAGAGAGTGCAGTTAGATACACACATGCTAGAGTTAACAGTAGGCACATTAACCCAGAAATGTTTCATCAGCATGTGATGACACAACCAAGCACCACAAGCGTTTCACTTCTTTATTTTTTTTGGGTGTGTGACGGATGGATGATGAGTTGAGAAATCCTCTCATGGACCCAGCATCCAAGTCTTGAGATAAACAGTTCATTTAAGTGCAAACTTCAAACCTTATTATCTGTCGTCGATAAGAGTCTTACTACAAACAGTAAAAGCTGTGATTGTCCATTCCACTGCGTCTCGGCTGGCCCACACAAGAGCAGCTGGGTACATCTTACAATACATGAGGGCATAGGTACATCTATATATAGATCTATACACCTACTCTTCATCTTCAGACCTGGCCCTTATTTCTACTATAAAATGTTACTGTTGGCTCACCACTGAACACTCTTGCCCCCTAACTCCATAGTCTCACTGGCATCTGAGCTGGTAAACTGCCAAATCAGATAATGACAGTGGCTATAAAATTTTCTGAGAAAAGTTCATAATGTACAAATCAGTGCTCACAGTGATCAATGTAATACTTCTTGTGCTGGCCCTTTCCTCAATGAGTCAGTCAACTGAATGAGGCTTCATCAGAGTTTAATCAACAGGCTTTGGTGGAGGGAACACAGCAGTTTGAATGGATTACTTTGCACTGCTGTACTGATGCTTTGTGTGTAAGGTGTCTCGGATTAAATTCCCCCACCCGCAGAGCTGTACATTTCGGCTGGTTATGGTGGTGGGTTGTGTGGCATAGCTGTAAGTAACAGGACTCACAATCCAAAGGTTGTTGGGCCAATTCCCAGCTTAGGCACTGCCCCTTTGCACAAGGCACTTAGACAGAATTGCCCTGGTAAATCTCAGTGCACAAATGGATACCATGCAAAACTCTGTGTTCTTTAAGTCATTCCGGATAAGAGCATCTGCTAAGCACAAAGAGTTTTAACATTTCAGAATTGGTGCAGTTAACTGTGTCGTTGATGTGTTTAATCATAAGGCGATCTATTGAGAAATGCAAGGATAAAAGGCGTCTTTGCAACAAAGGCTGCCCAAAACAATTACAGTTGTGTTTATTTAGCCAACAGTGCAAATACTTTATGGGGCTACAAGCATACTCTTTTTCAACTGATGTAATGGATGCAAAATAAGATAAAAAGTGTACACAGAAAGTTTTGACTTAACTTTAGAGACCACATCCTGTGGTCCCTGTTGCTGCATTCACATTTTCCTACACAATGTATTTACCTGCTGAGTGTGACATCTACAGGTCAGCTGTTGCGAAGAAAGTTAAAAGTCGCCAGCCGTGAGCAAGGCACACCTACAGCAACATATTCCAATATCCTTTGCACCTATTGGTGAATTATGCAAAGTATGGGTAAATGTTTAACATATCCAACTACCATTAGACAGGCCTTAATAATAGTAATCCTAAAATGAGCCCTTAACCCGTAACCCTATAATAATTAGCAGTAAGTAGTCTGGCCTGAAACATTCAGAGAGAGAGCTCAGTAACTGAAATTAGCATTATTATTTTACACATATATATATACATTATATATGTGTATATATATATATATATATATATATATATATATATATATATATATATATATTATATATATATATATATATATATATAATTGTTTAAAGATGTATGGTCATACTTAGACATGTTTCATGGTCACACTCTTTAGGTTGTGCATCTCACACTACACAATTACCCCCCCCCCCCTTTTTTTTTTTTGCATGTCATACAGTTACTCAGCACACACTCTTATTCAGTGCGACTTAGATAGCAATAATGTGCATAGCTGCACATTTACTGACTTAATTAAAGGGCAGCTGGATATTTGGGCAAGTAAACCAGGTTAAAAGCCTTACAAAAGGGTATGCATCGGCATCAAATATGTGACCTTCTTGTTACCCTCAATAGACCAATAGTATAATGAATTTTGACCAACCATTTATTTGGAATTTCCAGAGAAAAGGAAGCAGCTGGGAAAGGCTTTCTGAACACTGTGTGTATTTGCACAGAACCCTTCAATGTGCAAATAAAACAGTCAGATCTATCTTTGCAGAGCGCAGTGGGAATCACTCAATAAACAACAGCGCCTCTTGTTCTTTATCGCCTAACATCGGTCATGATGGACAATGGCTCACAGAGAGAGCCGTTCAGTATAATTTTTCAGAATGGGCACTGAAAGTACACCTTTAATAACTGAATGGTTCAGGTCAGATACTTTACCTGTCACATGGAGGAGCAGGCATAGCCAGTCGTTTAAAAATATTTGTACCCTATATGTTATTTACATTTATATTTTTCAAATGTTAAATGTTATTTATATTTATATTGTATTTACATAAATAATTGTTTCACACTAAAAAGTGACAGGGCGGTATTTTATTAACCAAACAGTTATTGATGGTTATTATAAGTATTTTGCTTCCTGTATGTATAAAACTTTCCCTGATGCATCTAACAGTTTAATTAACCTAATGGTCATGCTATTAAACCAAGGTTTGTAGGGATTTTCAACAGATGCAGCAAAATTTGATGTATTTTTGAAAAAGCATATATCGTGCTTTAGTGAAGGTAAAATGTCTGTATCAAATAAATAAAATCACAGCCAATACTGGACATTCACTGAACATTTACTGAGCCATTACAAATGCAGTAGAATTTATGCTCAAATGTTCATCATTAAAGTGTGATCCTAAATTCAATACATTTTCACACTGACCTAGTGGAATCACTGCCACATTGTCAGCTATTTATTTCCAGAATGACAAGTATCTGGCAAAAACAGTCGGTCCTCACCAATCTGACACCAGTCTTCAAGTTGAATGAAACAACAGATGAAAAATTGTTTCAGCAGAGTGTGTTGATAATCTTTGAGGAGGGACATTTCAAAGCGATTTAACAGACAGCGGGGCAGTGCTACCTTTTTTAAGTCAACAGAGGAAATTTGCCTTGTATGTACATCTTAATTTGAGATTTTTAATAGCTGAAAGCTATTATCTTACTGATACGATTTCCTAAATTTGCAGTTATCTTGGTTTTGGTCCAAAGTTGGAGTATCAATGAACTGCAAGTGTAGAAATAAGAAAAAGCCTTTTTATTTTTCGTCCTGCACTTGGTACAGGATATGCCAATACATTATGTAATTAGATTTACAGGATTTTCCGCAACAGCTCTTTGAGGTAAACCCAGGTGACTTTTTTGAATGACTGGTAAAAAACAAAGTGGGCCATTTCACACTGACCTGGGATCTGCCCAATAGCCATTTCTCTTCAAGTTTACATGTCAAATTCTGTAGCCAGTGTTTAAAGGGCATGAAGTATCACAAACCGACAACTTCTGTCAGCTACAGAACTCACAAAGTCATCGAAAGCAAGACTTCTGCAGTTGACATCTATTTTTCACACTGACAATCAACTTTTCCCTTGCAACAGCATTTTCAAAGAACTGAGGTCTGGAGTAGATCAAAATGTGGAGCAACCGACCTAAGCAGAAACCACAAACCAAAAGCAAACACTGGCATGCAACCAGTGGAGAAGCATATTCACTTTGATGAATCAGAAGAAAAAAAGCACCAGGCCTGAATGTTCAATGGTAGTAGAAATAGTTTGTAAAATATTCTATATGCTATATTCTGTGTTTTAATTTGGGAAAAGGCACACTTGACTTAGTTTATCAGTTCTGACCATTACTTCTAACATTCAATTGGCAATGCAGGTGAAGCAATTGCTGGACTCTCAGACCTCATCAGTTGTCAGTCTTCATTATCACAGATGATTATTTTGTCCTGATGTCTTGAGTGCATGTACACAGTGTATGAGGAAAAAAAAAACAATCTTCCAGTTTTGAAACGATACTGCCATCTTGTGTTTTTTGGTGAAACTTCAATAAACATTTGTTTGAATTGACATGCCTGGGATGCGTTTGCAATAAGCAGTGCAAAGAATTTATGGAAAATGTAGACTCACTGAGTTCCTATTTTCTAGTCCAGTCCCAAGACCTTTGACCTCTAACCTTTAATTACAGTTAGGGTCCAAGTATGTTCTATGTTTAGACCTGAGGTCATGTACAGTATGTATCCTCACTGTGGAGTACAGCTTGGAGTCACACACAACAATGCTTTTATATTATTGCTTTGACTGCTGAATAAGAGGACTGGAAGTAATTTTTAATCCATGCTTAAACTGACTAACTTAGACTAAACTGTCCATTTGTTGGGATCCAGGATGTTAGCTTAACCAATGCGATAAGATCTGTCAAAGACACTCAGTGGTTTGAACTGAACTGAACAGGTATCTCCGCTTAAAATAACAGTTATTGTTGTGCATCTACGCCTGACTTGGTTCTGAGCGACATCATATATCATTATTACAGGTTACTGAAAAAAATGTTGCCTTACTTCCATAATCCTGGAACCTTGCTCAAATAGCTATACATGTACTGTTGTGCGATAGTCTTAGATACCTTAATAAGTTCCACTATGTAAATATCACCTTGAGGTTAGATCACTGTAGATTTGTGTTATTCTATACAGAAGATATAAAATGAGAAAATTAGCTTACATTACCTGATTTTGAAGGTGTGGTATTCCATGCATCATCAACAAATGGAGAGGAACATCATTTGTAGTGAATAAACCCAAGACCGAAAGATCCAAGTTGTCTGTTTGCATAGGATAAGCAATACTTGAAGATACATTGCTTAGGGAACAGAGGGAAGACCGGTATTGAACTGAAAACAGAAATGGCAGAGTGATCAGGTGTAATTGTTCACCTGTCAGCAGTAAGGTGACAGGCATTAGTATGTCAGTCTTGAGGGAATAAAGTCACTACTTAAAGGATGTGCCTCTGTACAACCACCTCCACTCAGAAAGGGTAAAGGGCCGAAAGGCTAAAATATGGACAAATAGGAGTTTCAGTTTCCAACTCATGGTGTGTAGTGTGTAAGACTACTGCACAGCGGTATACTTTCTAGTAAATCACTTTCTGCCTGTGCAGCATCCTTCGTTTGAGGGCCAAAGAATCTGCTGCAAAATGCTCTTTCTGCACTTGTTTCATTACAAAATGGGTGGTTTAATCTACAATGTCCCCAAAACTTTTAGAGCTGGTTCCTAAGCAAATGCAGAGTAACCTTAAAGTAAAATTGCTTCTTTTCCAGTACTTGCAAACTTCTTTTCCCAAACTGAAAGAAACGAAAGATTACGAAAGTACCAAAAAAGTAATTTCCAGAAGATTTTTTTTATAAACTTAAAATCTTTTTTCTTACATAAATGTGTTGCTCAGGCTTAAAGTTTAGAATAAAATTGAATTGCCCCCTAAGCCAACATGAGCATGTAGAGTTTGCTCTTGCTTTTCTTAAAAGGCAGATCCTATTATCAAAGAATACCTTTGGAACTAAATAAATCTGTACTCTAAAGTAGAAGATTTGCATAATCTGATCTTAATCATTAAATTAATTTGGAAACGATGCAGACAAGCTCTCCTATGAACACTGAGCCAAGAATGGATGATAAATGTCATGTACGCCATTTAATTAAATGAAAGAACGGGAATGTAACGAAATGTCACCTTTGATTAAAGAGATGAAAAGCCTATTTCTCTTCAGCGCACAGTCACCCCCGCAGTAGATTGAGGAACGAGAACACACTCAAAGTCAAAGGGTCAAAGGGCTACTGTGGTCAAATGAAGCTTTCTGACAGTTTTAAACGTATCCAATAGGTCAAGGCACTCAGTAAGCTTTGCTTGTTCCCTGGAAACATGGTGCATGTAATCTCACTGGCTCCTATCTGCATAGAAATCTTTTCTGAATTCTGCCTCAGTTTTACAAACAGCATATCCTGAACAGAAAGTGACTCAGAAAAAAGATACGCTTATTTTCTTCCTTTTCACAGCAGAGACGATTGAACTTCTCCGCCGCATGAACCCTGGTATCACAAATCCAGTAATTACATTGCTTTCCGTAAAGTACGAAGAAAGATTTTGCTCTTTGATGTTGTCCTTGCCATCAGCTAGTGAGCGGTGAGCGGCTAATACGCCTTTCTCCCCTCTCCTGCCAGGCACATTTTTGGACAGCTGACCTCTCTCCCAATTCCCTGGCTGATGGCCTTGATGTACAACTGTGGTGGGTGCTATTGTACCCGTTTTCCACTAGCATACCATGCTGTGAAATGCAGCACGATTCTTGCCTGACATCAGCTTCCACTCTTCATTGAACCAGCTATGAAACCTCTGGCCCTGCACTTTACATGATGCTAGTTGACTAGGACCAAGACCGTAGGTGGAGCAGTGACATCACACATAATCACACCATGGACTTTATCATAGTAAATTTCTCCCACTGATATGTGAGATATGTTACACAAGAAGGAAAACAAAACCTGCATTCATACTTAAGAAGAAAAACAGTAGCTGCCTCTGCACCACCCTCATCTTCTCATCACAAGATGAAGTCAATATATGGCATGCCAGTGTTTTGTTCGTCAGTTTATCCCCAGACCCTTTTGTGACCAGCTTCACCAATGTTTCTTTTCCAGACTTCCAGAGAAAATTTGATTGAAATAACTTCATGTCATAATGAAAGAAGCACAAATGGCTGTTTAATGTTTTAATAATTAATTTCAATATTTATAGTGATTTGTTACTAATGGACTCACCAGAGTCTTTTGGTTATTTTAATGTGGCCATTATCCTATTATGCAGGTCTATTTACTGATGTTGCATAAGGGTAGAGCAGCAATGGCCAACCTTTGATGTGAACCTGGTTACATCAAACCACAAAACATTATTCCAGGCTGTCTCCAAGTTTATTATTAGCCTTTCCAACAGGAGGGCTGAAGTTGCTGACTTTCAGTGTTATTAGGGGTGAGATTTCTGTTTGTACCTGCAAAGTCACAGGTACTGTTGAGCATGTGAGATGCTCTCTGTCTCCTTTGAGATCACTGTAACTTTGAGCCACCTGCAATCATCCAATCATACAGTCATGCAGCAAGGTGTACCATATTCTACTGAGACATACTGCTTCAATGCAGACTTATTGCATTGCTATGGGTACACCTGATTCATTAAAATATAGTGCTATCTGATAAACATTTGATGATTATGTCAATCGTAAGTGGTTATGAGAAATAATAATGCCACACGTAATAATTCCATAATAAATGCCTCATAATGACAATATGTGATATAATCGCCATGGATGCTTGTTTTTACTGAACTTTGTTGACAGAACCTTGATGCCGGAAACCGAACCACTAGGGGTCACCTTTTCACTATTTCAGAAACACTCTGGCTTGCAATCAGTTCACAAATGGGGCACTCAATCAACCAATGAAATTGTTTTTAGTTTAGCACCCTTCACACTGGGATTATTGATATCGTTAAAACACCCTTTTCAAAGTAATTTTGTTGTATTTACAAATTTATCGTCATTGTCATTACACCGTACATGAAAGTGTTTAACAATATGAATAAATTTCTGAACACCAAATACATAAGTACTTCTATATGTGACAACAAGGGCAAAATGTCTGTTTTATACCTCCCCAGTGCAGTAAATTTATAGCATACATCTGGCTCATCACAACGCCCTAGGAGGCAGTATAGTCATAACACCTTTATGACCCAAAAGAGACTCATGTCTGCCTGGTGTGCCCCTCATCAAATTTGGTACCAGCATTTACGCTGAATTAACCTGGGCTCTTCCTGTGTTGCTGTCCAGCACTGATAAATCATTGGGAAGGCATACACTGTGTCATGATCAGGAAACAGGGTGCTGGATGTTGATCAAACACCTGTTTGGTGCAATTCATCATATGGATCATAAGGCAAGGGAAGGACAGCAGGTGGATATTGTTGTTTTGAGATCTGTATTTCAAAAGATTCAATTTTAGAAAATGAAACCCTTATGACAGAGCTTGACAGAGTGTAAAATCCATGCATAAACTGTTTACTATCACTATGGACATTCCATGGATTGGTTTGTACTTGCTAGCTGTTAACTGTCTAGTCACACTGAAGGTCCAGTGGACTACCACCAAATGCTTCAGGTTTCTGGTATTCATTCTTCTGCTTTGGAGCTGCTGAGCTCACATACTCCAGCAGACTTCAGAGTTGCCCGGGAAACGACCTCCCCTCCAACCTTCTGTGTGGCCACTGTGAAATGAATTTGGAAGAAAACGACTGTTCAGCAATGAAGGCCGTGATCCAATTCTGGCCTCATAAAGGTGATGGTAGTGCCGTGCTTCCACACATGCACATTGTAGCACCTTGACAGTTAAAAATGCATATCTTAACTTTAGTGATGGGGTTTCTGGAAACACAAAATAGATGGTTCTAACATGGTTCTTTTTTAAGGAAATAATATTTCCATTGGTTTGTGGATTCGCTAATTGAAAACCTAAGCCCTGAGGTAACTCCCTGCAATCATAGGATTCACAAATGGGATTCAATATCTTATTACTATTTAACATTACTTAATTCTTTGTAGGCTACTTATTAATTTAAAAGGCCATTGTCCAAGAAACTCAGAATAATATTCCCAACCTTATCTCAACCATAAAAGTTATTGCCTCCAGGTAATATTTTCAAATGAAACGTTTATTGCGTGTTTGATGAACCTTTAATTACACCTTTGAGCTGTTATGAATTCCCGTTTATAATCGACAATAGTTACCTTGCACAGAAAATATGCAGAAATGGCTACTACATTGCATCACTATAATCATCACAGTTATCCTTTTGCATCATACTTTTAGATATATTTATGTTTGCGTCCCATCTGAGAAACACTGAAGCGTTCCCATTCGTGTGCTTTAAATGTTATATACATCATTTTCTTTCCCGTGCTGTTCCCTCTCTCCAGGTCAGCTGTGGGTGTCTGATACAGTGAAAGGAACGTTTCTTCTCCATTAGGCCTCGAAGTCAGCTTAACCTTTCACGGGACTCGATTTCTCTCTCCTTTACCTAAGAAACAACGCGCTCGATTGCTCCCACGCGCTTTCACCGAGGCTCCATTGTCCGACAGCCGCAGTTTCTCAAATCCACGTCGCCTTTCCCCCCCCATAAACGGCTTCATCATTTTTCTGCGTCGATGTTTCTCGGCAAGACGCGTAGCGCCTCCTACAAAGAGGATGATTGCCGGCAGCGTCGCAGGCGAACCCGCGATGACAGATTGTGTCCTTACGCATATGCGGGCTAGAATGAGAGTGGGAGTGGAGGATCAGATTAGGACGGCGAGCGCATCGCTCTGCTCCATTCATCAGCGAAAAAGGTACGGAGCTAGCGCTAATAGGGTACGGAGTAGGAGCTAATGAGGAATGGAGTTAGAGCTAATAAGGTATGGAGTCACGGTTAATGAGGTACGGAGTTAGCATACGGTAGGAGAAGCAGGTAGGCAATGTCATCCCTCCCTGAGCAATGGATTCACTTTCTGAGCTTGCTCATCCAGTTGATGGCTTTTTAAGAGTATTGTGTCTATATGTACAGTATAGTACATAGTACGAAAATTAACATTTTAAGAAGCATGCTTTGAAATATAAAGTACATATAATTTTTAAACATACACACATATATGAAAAAAGTAAAATGGACATATTTGAATAGGAATATATTCTGTCCTTCCGTCCTGTGCTTTTGGGGGTTGTCTGCAATTGACTCTTATATCAGTCATTCTATTCAGAGTATTGTAATTGTTTATATTTATTAGTACATTTGTTGGATTATAATCTACTATTTTATGATACAGTGTATCTAGCTATAGGTCAATGGTATTACTAATGTGTAACTAACTGGCAAGTTAGGTAGATAGCCAATGAAGAATTAGGTTATGTATTTGTGACAGCTGCAAAAAATGGCTGACGTTATTGATGATGTACCAGCAGTACTTGCAATGTTGCTTTTGAAGAAGTGAGAGCAAAGGGAGGGGTCCTACTGTTATGTGATTAGCTGAGCGGGTCATTCTTGTCGTGTCAGTCTTGTCTTCAGTATAAACTCAAGATTTGACTTGACTTATGCTTTTATCCATTGTTGCATAAGCAATGACTGTAGCACATGCTATATCATTTGTATTAGTGCTACCAGAGTGAAAGCTTTAGGGCTTTTTTCCCATTTCTAAGAGAACTTGTCTGCTTCTGCAACCAATGAAGTTGTGTTGTGAAAAAAAGGTAAAAAAAAAAAAAAGGCGAAAATTAGGAAACAAAGCACATTACCAACAAATTGAATTGAAGCCATAATTACTGTTGCTCCCCAAAGTTCTGCCATTCAGATGTCTATGTTAATTATTGTTTGTAAAAAACATGTCCACCTCCATTACATTTATCAACAAATTAGGACAAGGTAATTAAGACCTGGTATTGGTTTGTTTTCCAAGGCGCTGTTCCTGTTTGTTAGAGATGTGTGCCTCTATGAATTTCAACACTGTGACCTCTCCAAATACTCCCGTTTGTCTGAAAATATACAAAAAGCCTGCAAAGCTTAATGTCTACAGGCTCTATATTTGGTTACCCTGCTGTTGGTGTTTTCACGTCCAACAGTGACTGTCATGACTGTGTCAGACGTCACTCAGTAATATATTTTATATTTGCTGTCTAGCATCCGAGTGTGAGGAGTCAGGAGTCAGCTGACTGACAGGATCCAATGATAAAGCGGAGGCAGCATTCCAGGCGAGAGCCATCTGCTTTGGGAAGGGTCACAGCACAGGCCTTCTTCTGACGTAAAGGCACGGAACCAAAGCTGACCCGGAGTTCCAACAGCAGCTCGGGCTCAGCTTCAGAATCACTCGGTAGCTGTCTCACTTTTGCAGGCGATTGCGCCCAAAAAGAAGAAAAAAAAAAACAACTTACATTAAAGGAAGCAATCGCTCAATCGGCCATGCATTAAGCCCCCTCTTTTTTTCCACTGGGGAACAAAGATCGCTGAAAACGAAATACGAGGTGATTGAAGTGTCTTGCATAATGAGTCCTTTGTCCTCCTCTCTGTGCTGGAGTCATTAGTGGTAAGTGCCGCGGCACTGCTTTTTAAAGGCCCTCTCTCCATGCTTCTGAATGAATAGAAATCACAAGTGACATTATGATGATGCGTGTCACCATGGGGTAGCATTATACAATCACGTCCATTGATCATCACCGGGCCTTTTGTTGCATGATGGGGGCTGCGCTCGGCATCCTGATCGCTTCTCCAGGAGTAGAGTGGTGATGGTTAAAATGATACTAACTAGACTTTAAAAAAAGAAAAAAATAACAGCCTCATCCATAACTGATTGCTTCACAGTGTCTTAAAGTGTACCATTAACCTCCTGCTCCCTGACTGACAGACAGAGCGCAGGTTTTGTGAAAGGATACGAAAGGCCATGCTCTACATGGGAATGTGTGTGAAGGAAATTCTATCCATTTGTGGCTATCACGGCAAACAAGTTTTTCAATGGCTGACCAGTCATTGGTTATTGATTTATTTTTCCATATTTGATTTACACTCATAAAAGAGTTGGGATACTGCATTCACCAGAGAATGGATGTTATGCTGGCCCCACACTAGAGGATAATTGGGCCGATTTTGGGTCCGATTCACCCCTCCCGACAATCGTGGGGGCGTTCCCGATTCGAGGCTGGTCTGAACCGATTAACTGCCCAAATGATCCTGTAGTGTGAGGGGTTTATAGACGTAATCTTAATGCTACCAACTTGATTGGAGACTCCCCGATTTCAAATCGTAAATATCAAACATGTTTGATATTTACGACTTGAAATCCTGTAGTGTGAAAGGAACAGCGATGGAATATTTAGCAGAAACCCGCAATAGCCAATGAGAGCAAGCTGACCAGGAAGCGTCACCAACCCAGCAATTGACACTTAACCTTCGTACAAGCCAAGAGCACAATAATATTAATATGGAACAGCATCTCCATGGCAGTGGAAGGTCAGAGAATGTATAAAAATCACTACATTTCTAATGATCACAGGTTTCACTCCGCCCTCCACCTGTGTACAAATAACAATAACGTTAGCTTGTAGCAGTAGCTTGCACTAGCCCCATTTGAGACTAACAATAAAACTTTATTTCCAGCTCAACTCCAAATGTATAAGCCGTGCTGATTCTGTCTTCTCAGCCGTGACTTCATCCAGAGTTTTTTTTTCTCCTATTTTTTTTTCGGTGCAAAACATAGGACACACAAGTGCAGATGACAGTGCGCCTCCATGTTTGTTTTGCACTGAAGTCACGTTTGATCGTGAGTTTCTGTGAGATTCCAAGTCCCTGGAATCACCACTCTGAAATCGTTTAGTATAAATGCCAAGTGTGTGGTCCTGTATCTTGACTGAATCATCTGGTGTGTGTGTTCTTACAATTAAAATTGGTTAAATCTGTTGTTATGTCTGTGGTCGTTTAAGATTTGAAAATCCTCTAGTGTGCACCAGGCATTACTCTGCTGGTAACTTTACACCTTTCTTTACAACACCACCAGTTTATAGATGAGGTACTAACTCAGCAGTTAGCCAGCAGCAAATCTAAAAAACAAAGAAATGTGCATTTTTAAAACGCCTTTTCCCATTTTTGCAGTTCTACTTTGGAATTGTCAATCGTATGTTACACTCTTCTCACAGTGACAATCAGTGCCTTCGCTCAGGAGCGCTGAAGCGAGACAAAAGCTGTCCTCTGATGCTCTCACACACAGCCAACCGCTGCTTTTCACACCATAACTTACAAAGTGCACTGCAGCGGAGTGGGGACTTATTGGGGGACAGGCAGTATTCCGCTAACATCATCTGAGCAACTCGCAAGCACCTGATCAATCACAGGGTGCCTGAGAGCGGTCAGATGAGGAGACCCTGGCCGACCTACAAATGCAGTCCTTCGATACGTCAATAGTGATATCGATGTGTAGCCAGTAGCCATTGGCTATACTTATCCTTATGCCCGGTGGAGGGAAGTCAATTTATTTTCTGCTGCTGTGGGCTCCCGGTCATTGTCAGAAAAAGACAAGGCCAGGATTGAACAAGAGCCATAGAGCTCAGCTTGCATCTGAAATGAACCCTTTAACCACTGAGCTACTCAGGAGCCCAAATATGCATTTATAATAGAAGACGTGGGTTATGCGCTTATTTCAGCCTGCTTCTGTGTTACACAGTTATGTAGCCTGTAATGATATATTCTGTCTACTTGCAGCCATGGCTCATTGTAGACCAATACCACATGTTCTCCCTTCCTTTTTTCTCATTGCACGTCTCCTTCGGGTAGCTGGACTTTGCAGTCTGAAGGCCGCAACTACATTTGCCCACTGGATTGCTGCGTTTTCAGCCCTTAATCTCACAGAACATGGGAGGAGATCTCCCCAGCATAACCCATTCCGGCCTGTATTTCCCTGGTGAACACGATCAGCTCCGTGTCTGCGATCCCCCTGTTCCAATGATCCCCTCACCTTTTACTTCAAAATGTGAAAGAAACGCTTCCTCATACAGAGGAAGTAGGAGGCCGTAAGACATGAGCAGAAGCAGCAGCAGAGCTGCCGGAGAGAGAATGCTCTGGATTCACAGGTTTTTCGAGGTTAACCTCAAGACCGGCTTGTGCAGAAACGGGCGTAATTACCTTAATCGCACGCAGAAGTGAAATAAGTGGAGATGTGTAATCAGCATAATGTGAAAATGTTATTTAATTCCCGCTCCAGGGTAATCATTTTGTCCTTTGGATTGGTAATTTAGTAAATGATGAATGCTGTGTTAAGTAACATGCTTAACGCGGGGTTAACAAGAGGTTTCTGTACATCATGGGAAGCATCGTTTGCAGCACTGTCAAGACAGAAGGAAAAAAAAATCATGCATTGTCAAAGCCCCAGATATATGACGAGGTTAACTCATCACCGTTGAGTATAACATAGAATGCACAGTGATGTTGAATGTGCCTCTACACCAATAGATAGTTCTGGCACTCAGTATTGCTTCAGCCATGTTCTCCTTAACACCGAGTGATAAATGACTTTTCAATAAAGTCATACACTTTTCAATTGATAATTGTGAGTGTATGCTCACTGATATCAAAAAAGAGAGAAAAAATATGGCTCAAAGTTAAGCAAAAATAGTACATGCAATGTGAGGTCTGATTAATATTGTGGACTCTAAAAATACCTGTTTTATAGTATTTCAAGTTTACTGTTATCTCATAGAATGTTCTCTGTTTGAATGCTATTGATCCCTTCTAAGAGGTGAAGCCTCATTTGGTGCAGGCAATTAGAAAATGTAAATGAGCATTTGAAAGCTAACCACAGTTAGTAAAAGTAAACAATATTTCTTGTAAGAACCCAATGCATTATTGGTGGAATATCAGACACAAACCAAACGTTAATTTATGCTGGTTCAGAAGAGTGTGTGATCATGAAACGATAGGTGGAAAAGTAAGTATAAAGCTGAAATATAAAATGTCTGTCACATTAGTATTTTTACATTGGTAAATCATTTGTTTATATCCCAGTAGCAAACGTGGCAATTATTCCCTTGACCACATTTCATGGTCACTATTAATAAGGCTTAATTTTTGCTCACTCCATATTGATATATTGATTATTTCAATATATGACAACTTGCCACCATATGTCTCTCTGGAAGATAAAATGTTTCATCGTGTGTGTGCGTGTGTGTATATATATGTGTGCGTGTGTGTGTGTGTCTGCAAGGGTGTGGGTGTGTGCGTGTCTGCTTGCATGCATGAAACACATAAACGCTAATGCAAACACTTTGCATATTCACATCACTATCCAGATGGACTGCTCGCATGTTTTCATTACTTGCATTGACTTTTGAAACAAGAGGCACATAAATATTTCGTTGATTATCTATCCTGATAATTATGTTGAACCTGATAATGAGTTCAAGAAATGCATTGCTTTCTCGCTAGAAGCGAAAAGCAAAGTGAATCATGCCTTAATTAATGCAGGATATGTTGGGATTTGCGCATCTCAAGGCCGAATAAATCTTCATTTGCAAACATGGGCTTATGTTCCTACTGAGGTCATGAGCAGCTTAGGGTATTTGTAGTTTATGGCTCTTTGTGACTTCAGTTGGATTTATGTTCATAAAAGCAAGGTCTGTTGTGTGGAAACTGCTCCATTTCCGGGGACTTGTTTAAATGTGAATGTTTATTCTGCCTTGCATGGCAGATAATAATAAGACTGAATACTGTTTTGCTTACCGTGGTGTTATTATGGTAATTGAATGAATAACACAGTGGGTCATGAACTTTACAATATTTAAATATTAAAGGAAAGAAATGATTTTTCACTGAGATATAAATTTTCTGCATGTTGTTGAAGGCTGGAAATGCACCACTTATTTATATTACATTTGCTCACATGAATTAACAGCCTAGTGTTTCCATTGAAACAAGCAGTAATTATATGTATAATACATTCTTAATGTTTGTACTGCATGTGTGCCCATTGTTTCGAGTTTTCATGTTTCATTTAAGTCTCACGCTGCAGCTTATATTACGTTAACAAAAGCTGAAATATGCCTATCAGCCAGCAGAGGGCGTTCAACTCATGTTGGATGTAAACATGCATTAGCATCAACAGGCATCTATACCTCCAGGGTGGGTCTGTAAAGATAGCTTCAGAAGCTGTTACCTGGGTGGAGTTTAGTGCTGGATATTTTTTATGATGACAAACTGTTCTAAAGAACTCTGACACAAAGCTGAACTGGTTGATGGACCAGCAGCCAGGACAGAAAGTTTCAGCACAAGCCACTTCTGGTTTGGGTTTTGGGTTTTGATCCCTTGACACCCAGAATGCATTGCGTGTCACACCACTCACTCCATGTGAGAAAATTACAGAATGCTCCTCCTTCCAGCACAGCCAGTAGCAAAGACCTATATCTCTGCAACCATGACTACATTTGTTTCAGGCTCCATTCAAAAGCATGAGCAGTGGTATGTTGTTTGGTGGTGCAAACACAAGCCTCCACGCCTTGTTGGTTTATATTTTCACCTCATTCCATTTCAGGCCAGCTGGATAGAGTTCAATGAGTGCAATGTCCTCATCTCCATGTGCTAAATGGCCTCCTAAGCATACATAACGGCTTCTTGAACATGGCACTAGTACTTCATAGTGCATTAAGAGGCAACAACTGAACCGTTCCCTTTGAAGTTGCATGCATCCGCTCCAAGCACATAATTCATCTGTTCATTGATCCCATCCTATTGGAGAAGGATGCAATGAATGCTGCACTTCCATTGGACAGCTGCTCCGTTTCCTCACAATCACCACGGCAGCTGTACCACCACAACCACTGTTACAGGGCCAGTTTCCCCAGCCATAAATGTTATTTTGATGTACGGCTTTCATAGCACTCACATTGGATCAATGAAGATTGAGCACAGAGGCCTGTGTTTCATAACGAGACCTCGAGTCGAAGCAGGGTTTCGTGATCCGCTGGTTAATCACAAACTACCGACCCGACACCCACAGCAGTTTGTTTTTCTTGTCAGGCGGCTGTTGTGAATTGGAGAGGAGGAAGGCGGCTTCATGAGGCTTTTAGCAAACTTTCGAACAGAAGACTCTCGACAACCGCCCAGCCTTGTCAGCAAGTGCTCTGCCACACACACACAGGTCTCAAAAGGATTGACTGTTGATGCAACCCAAAAAGGACCGATTCCCATTCGTGCATCAACGGCCACATTCAGTCCCGGGTTCGGACTAAACCCAGCGGCCCCCCCTCAGCCAGAATCCCAAGCAGGGAGGCCACATTCGCGCACCTGTACACGCGGTTATGGAATTAACATAAGGCTGAAAGGATTTCCTTTTTAAACAGCTCATTTGGAATTCAGCGAGGGTTCTTAAAGCCAGATTTAAGCTGATTTAAATTCAGCGCCAGACAGAGCGCGCGGGGCACAGTTGATAACGGCAGCTTTACCTCAAGCTGTGATTACTGAATGTGGAGGCTGCTCTACATTCAGCTATGCGTCTCAACATCAATACTCGGCATCAAAGTCTTCTGTTTTGTAAACAAAGCAACTGATTTTTGCAAAAATAATTTGAAATAATCACAGCCATGTGCTGCATCTTCCCACTTCTATGCGTGTCACAAGTCCACAAGTATGGCTGCCTGCTCGGCAAAACATAGGTTTATTTATAATTAAATAAAAACCACTTGTAGTTGTGATTTACAGAGAGATATAATGGTATTCGGGAGATATCTTTGTATCTCTGGCTTCAGTAATGTATTGTGCACTGTATGTATGACCGTGTAAGCTTCTCTTTATCAAATCATTTACCATTTAACATGAAAAAATAATGATCTTGGGATGAATCAGTCAGGAGAAGAGGTAGTGTCTTATGCAATACAGAGATATACCCGTGTCTTTCACAGAATAACAACCTGGTATAATAGCCTCCATATGGAAATGATATACTGAGATACTGAGATTTCTCAGGATACTGAGAAATATGTTCAGCCCCAGAATATATTGCAAAAACAGTTAAAATCGATTAACACAAAGCAGAAATATATTGCAATATACCAAAATATTTTGCATATTTTCAATGTATTGTGTTAATTATGTTTAGTTAAAACATGCATTCTGTTAAATACATTTTCAATATATATATATATATTTTTGGCACAGATGCCAGCAAATATTTCTTGACACACGACAGACCACCCTAAAAAAAGCCTCATGTTGTCACTGCTTGGCCTATGACATTGAGCTAGAGGCATGTCCACTGCAAAAATAGCAACAACAGTAATCACACATTTAAAATGGAAGTGGCAAGTTTAGAAATGATGAGAAATGAGTTTTTTCTCTAGTACAGTCCCCCTCTTGAAAACTTATATAACACATAATTAGTGCTGATGCCAGCATGACTCCCTTTTTTCTTTACAGCTGAAAAGACGTCCTCTGAAATGGAAACTTATTTAAAGCTGATGAAGAGAACTGCATGATATATCATGTTATGTACATGGTGTTCCTGTTTTGTCTCCCATGGAACAGCCATTGTTTGTGTTGGATGAAGAGCGCAAATTGTCCAAATGTGAATTTATGCAGAATCACCCTCTTGCAAATGTAAGTCTGGATTCAATCAGATCTATGATTCCATAAATATGACTCACAATTTAATGCAAGCCTTTGAAAACTTGCTATAGGTTGGTGAGTTCAGGGATCACTGGGAGCAATGAAAACAACAGCCTAACTGAAAAACAGTTGCCTTTGCATTCAACGGTGTGTCACAGTTAATGACAAGTGTGAATTGCATTCAGGCCATAATGTAAGCATTTGCGGATAGCTCTCCAAGAAAATGTTTGGAGACAGAAAGGTTGAGTTCTTTTGAAGATGGTTCCTCACAATACTATTGAAAGACTTTCATAATTCCCATAAACGACACTGGCAATTTGGACACTCAGCTTTCCCCCATACACTTCCAGTGCTGTCATTTTCAGCTCTTATTATTAGTTTCCTCATAGAGGAAGCTTCAGGTGCTACAGGAAGATTCATTTCCGCCTCGGTGGGCTTGATGATACCAGAACAAAATATACTGCAGTAACTCCATTTGATGAGCACAGAGAGGGAGAAAGGTTGTCGGGTGTGTGTGTGTGTGTGTGGGGCGGGGGGCATTAAAAGTAAAGATTTTTACCTCCTGGTTTTACCACTCTCTTCCCCCGGGGGAATCTGACAGCATGTGGTGACCCAGAACCTCTCTCTGGACGGCAAGGAGAAAAACAAAAAACAACAACAGAAAAAAAAAGAAACTGATGTGATTTGGCACCTTAGAGGGTTGGAGCGAACGGAGGAGGCAGCAAAACCGCCACCCGTCTCACTGCCGGGGGGGGCCGGGGGGAGGGGGGGGGGTTTGGCGTTCGGGAGCCGGAAAACCCAGAGATCCGCCCCAGAGCTCCTCACTCTGAAAGCAGCGTGATGCCGAGCGTGACGCCCGAGGAGACCGTCTCCCGTCTGGACCGGGGGGGTGGGTGAAGGGAGGGGGTACAAAAAACTCCCAAAAAAGCAAGTCACCACTTCAGCTTCAGAGTGAAGGCTCTGGCTGTGCGTGTAGTGACAGAGCTGTCAGTACCGCTGTGCAAGCGTGGCGAGTTACCCCGGCGCACCCCAGAAAAACTTCAGCGTAACCTTTGCCTCATCTCCCCTGCTCGGTGCCTCTCACAGGATATACTCTGCAGAGATACTCTCACCATCTGTCTGATCTTTTCCATCAGGAGTGTGCGGCCGGTTGTAACGGCTCGAATCTGGCAGGGTCAGCATTAATCTTGACTCAGCAACAACAACAAGAGTAGATCCAGGGTAAAGGATTTGGGCCTCTATGTATCTACAACGAAGATGAGAATAGAGGATCAAAATATGGACAATTCTGTCATTCTACTTTTCTGAGTGTGCTAATATGAACTGAAAATACTTTGCATATATCTGTCTGCCACCTTTTTTTTGACATTTGACTTTATGTCTGAAGAAACAGTCTGGTGTTGTGGTTATACTCACTGATCTGTGTTTCACACCCTCATTACCAGCCTTTCAGTGACCACACTACATGAAGTTAGGGTTTAAAGTGGTAGATCAAGATCAGAACATTAGCTTCAGGGAAACACCACATAAACTGACAAGCTTCAAAGGCACTAGAATCCAAACCATTAGCATGTGGCTCACAAGATTCAGGACATTATTAATCGATGTAGATTATGGTTCCCTTTTTTTCAATGAAAATCACTTTACTTGATTAGACAGAAGGTGGCAGTAGGCACCGAGGTGAACTATATTAACATGGAATCAGTCTATGGACAGGATTAGTTTTCCTAAATTTCCTCTACACATATTTTAGTCTCACAAACACACACACAGACACACATAGACACACACACACACACACACACACACACACACACACACACACACACACACACACACACACACACAGTGCTCGTGCACTGATATAGAATGTAGTTTAAAACAGGAAATAGAAAATGGATGGTAAGAAATTAAAACAGGCTAGAAATGATCCTGTCTTGTTCCTCGCCTTTAATCAAAAAATATATATATCTGAAGAGACACTTTTGTAAATGTCATGATGTTGAAAAAGTGATACATTGCAGGGGAGTCTAGCGCTTGCATGCATAACAGTGTGAAAAATCTAGTGCTTGCACTCTGGGATAGAAATAACGTTTCACTCCGATGGCTTTTAGCATTTAGTGTCCCTGAGCACTGCAGCAGTGCACTGCAGTGGTGAAGGCGTTGGACTCGGAACAGGAAGGTTACGGGTTCAATTCTCAGATGGGGCTCCGCTGTTGAGCCCTCGAGCAAAGGCGCTCGCTTTGAGTCACTTCAGCAAATATCAGGCTTACATATATAAGACACGCAAGTATCCCTCGGTGAGGAAGGAGTCTGGGTAAGAAGTGTGCAGGTGTCTGAGTAAACTGCTCCCTCGTGAAAATTATGCAGTCAACAAGATCATGGCCAATACGCCTGCACTCGATCAGCTTCGACCCAAATTGCACGTAATGTTAATCCTATCAACAGCCTCACCTCTGTCGCATACCTCGTTACAACACCAGCATGTGGCTATTACTAAACCAATCAAGCAAAACATGCATGCTCTGTAATGACTGACTCCATCAAGATGTGCTTGCATCACAATGGACTGCAGGGGTTGACAATGGCTGAATATCTAATCCGAGTCTGAAGCGTCCTCTGATTGAATGGATGTGATGGCATTGCTGTTCTTCAATTGCACAGAATACAAAATAGAATTTTTCAATTTTACGTTTTTTTTTTTTCTTTTTAATTGCAAGGAAAATAATTGAAATTGTAAGGCTGTTGCAGCCAAGTTGATATGTACTATCCACTGAGGTGAGGAATATAAACACACAAAGACATGGGTCAGCAATGGAAAACATGACTGTAGTGCTAACCATTGTGCTGGCCCTCTCTCTACACCTCATTAAACACTTTTTGACAGATATCACATATATGTTACTGTGAACCTGGATGTTGAACCTGTAGGATGCACTGCATGCTGTCTACTGCAAGGCTATATGTAGCACAGATTGTTCCAGGCACTCAATGTAGACAGCCACTCTTTAGAATGGTCTCTCCTTGGAATGTACAACCTCCCTAGGGTGGACTATCACTGCGGTGATGACTTTTGGCAGTCTCTCTCTTGGGATGTTTCTCCTTTGAGTGGTACATCTCCAGAGTGGTCTCTCTCTGGGGTGATGGCTTTTTGAAGTCCTTGTGGACCACTTCATTGATGACTCAAACCAGAGAGGTCTCTCCTACAGGCAGATTTCTGTGAGTGTTAATTCTCTCTGGGATGGTCTCTCCTTGGAGTCTCCCGTGGTTGTAGTCGTGCCAGCATCAAGCCGGAACATCCTTTGTGTGTCCTATCACAACAGGGCTTCGAGACATGAGGCTACTGCATGGGAATCTATGTAAGGTGTTACCATGGCACACAAAGGTGCCCCAAGGCCCCAATAAACTACAACTAGGGTTCATAATTCATTCAATCATAATGCCCTTTGTTCTTTGACCTACTCAATGCTTACTTTAATTTCTTAATGAGATAAATCAATGTAATTCTTGTGTTCTGTTTCCTTCATCTGCAAACTAAAGCCAAAAAAGAAACTCCATACAAAGTGTGACCTGCATTCCACCTGTGTAGGAAGCCTGCTTGAGGGGGAGGTCCTGGTTAGTCATAACTATTCATCATGTAGATATGGATGTCCATCAACGCCTACGTAATGAATACTAATTCCAGTAGGCCTACACCGCACATTGGAGCCTGCCTCTGGGCCTGCTGCTGGTAAGAAACATCGAACAGCCCGCGCCAGCGGTGCTCGCTGGAAGCAAGCGACCCAGGATACGGTGGGATGAAGCAAAAGGACACTGACAGCTTTTCAAATTCTTGATGCGGAGGATTTTTCTCCTCCCTCCCTCAGTTCTTTATAGCTGCAAAATACATCGCTTTTGCCGCCTGCCGAGGCAGGAGCAGTTATAGAGAACCATTTTTGGTGGAGCTAGCAAATTGAAGCCGACACTGAGCAGATAAAGGAAACCAAAAACTAGATACTTTTGGCCAGAGTGAAGTTAACTCAACATTTTGTATTTACCTGATTTAGAGTCAACAGATGTGATGTGCAAGTTAGAGTATTAGAAGTGACAAGAACACCCTCTTAAAACTGTCATTACCATAATACAACTGGTTCGCCCATGCCTAAGGAATGTAACTTCTCTCTACACCTAGCAGATGGAGATTGTAGTTTCTGAATATCTAACATCTTTCACAAGCACACCTTAAAAGTGTAGAAACTTGTAAAACAGAGAAAGACTCTGAACTACCTTAGGAAATGAGGGCATGGAAAGTGTTCTCCCTATACTGGGACTTCAAAAGGCAAAACTAAGGATTTGTAAAAGTTTTTGTTCATATTACACAACATTCTGTGTTTTAGCTACAGTACAGTCAAAATGGCAGTGATGTTTAAATAATCAAAAACTGTAGCCTGCTTTTTATAAAAATTGCTATATTGGTCTGCATCTCAAGGGCAGCAGGGGTTGTCGATGGAAGAGCTGTCAGTGGGTTGGATATTGTCATATTATTGACAGAACTTTATGCTAATGATAAATCACAAATCAAATACCGTGCATGTACCCAACAGCATTCTTATTGATTGTCATCTATTTGATAGAGCTTGTGATTTTTGTGATGCTAATGCATCTTCACTTTATCTATTTTGAGAAACACTTTCAGCTCAACTAGAGCATTGCGAACAAATGGGATATCAATACCTTTGCTTATAGTAACGTACACAAACAAGGCCTCCTTCAGGCAAAGTGAAGCGCCATGGTTTTAGGCATCCTTTGTGAATAACCACATGATTCGTTGGTCGTGGACAAAGATTACCATGGAGACTTTAATGGAGTGCTCTCTTTTCCTCCACAGAAACATAGCAGTCGTGAACACACAAGCTGCCCCCCCACCCCCCTACCAACAAACAGGCTTAAGTACGTTTCCTGCACCGCAGTTAATGAAGGAGCACCGCGCGCAATTCCTCAGACAGCACAACCTTTCTGTCCGTCTTTTTTATTTATGCGAGTGACATTTACTGATTCCAGTGTAGCAAGACAACAGTGCTCCGGGGGTGAGAGCGAGAGACATATGGCATTATCGCTAATTCTGCTCCCCCTGCCCGCCGTTGATTATCGTTCCGTGGAGGTAATTTGCTGAGCAGGACAGTGGACGAAAGCGCGCGATACCGTGCCCGTGCGCCCGAGCGTTTCATGGCTTCAGCTATGACCTTTACTTTCAGAGGTATTTTTATTATTATTTTTTTTTGTACTTTCTGTTGTATAGTAAAGCTAAGCATATTCCAGATGTGACCTTTCTGTCCTTTTTTTCCTTGGAGACTGAACAAAAAAGACAAACATGCACGGCGCGCTTTAATATCACTTGCTAAAATGCACAATGGTGAGGAGGATGCTGATTGGCAAGATTGCTGGCAGTGACCAATGGTCGTCGCTTAATGGTCATGCTGGAATCGGTGGCAGTGATTGGCTGACCCTTATTTGTAAAACACGTGACCCAGGGGTGGCAGTATGCTAGGGTAGGGTAGGGTAAGTGTACACATTTGGGAATGGAACCGAAAAATGCCTGAACAGTTCTCTGTGCACCTGAATGGGATGTCTTTATCACAGCTCTGTTGAGGGCGTTGCATCTGTGACCTTGTGCAAAAAAACTCTGCATTATGATAAGGGGACCTTAACTCCGCGATGTCATAGATTAACTGGTCCTCTATCATTTGCACCTGCCTTAGAACTGAACAGATTCTTTAAGACTGTAGAACCGGTTTACATATCGGCCTGTATGGGTCACCGTATCCCCTTGTACCCCAGTGATGAAGGAGGAGCTTAAATAGGCTTTTGTGTCTATCGGGGCATTTTATTAATGAGTACATTTATTTAATTTCAAAACGCAACCCTGAGTGCCAATAATCTGGTGCCCCTTCACCTTTTTTTACTAATTAACTATCTATGGTCAATGAAATATATTTATCAGTGATTCGGTGACATATTTTCATTATTATATTGCTTTTATGCTCATTAATGAAGAACTGCGATCATTGCATGGTTAGAGGACAGCCTTGTTGGAGGCAATAGGTGAAAGACATGTCATATGAGATATACATGTAAATATTATAACTAAACAAACTGACAAATGAATGAATGAATGAATGAATGAATGAATGGATAATACCCATAACAGAGTGTTGTCCCTGTTGAAACATCCACACACTATGCTAATGAAATGCCTACCTTTGAACTACTGATGATGCCGGCGGTGAGATGTACGTCTCCTCACATTACTGAAACAGATATTCATTTAAAAACACAGTGGGGGTCTCTGATAGCTCGCTGTCTTTGTCCTCCTCACACATGGATTCAAATGATCTCCATCTTTCCCTCTGTGGCTGAAGAATTCCACTTGTTCATTTTCTTTCCCACTAATAATCAACAAGCATTTACCCACTTGTGATTAGACTTCTTTTTATTGTAGTGGCAGCAGTTTAAGTATCTCACATGCAATCCTATAAGTGGAATGAACAACAATTCCTTGATTTTAAGATGTGCATTAGTGGCACTGGTATAGACTTGTAATTCACCCCACACCCATTTGCAGCCACTAAAGGAATTAAAAAAAAACAAAAAACACATTTTTTGCAAACACATTTACTCTACACTATCTCGGACTATATCACACTCAAGAAAACTGTGAGCAGTAATTAAAAAGTGTAAACATGCATTTGCCACCAGCCAGCTGAATTGTGAGGTGGGTGAAAGGAGGGCCGAGTGCGTGAAGTTGAACCTGTAAAGACAGGTGTGATTCCAGGACGGGAGGGGTGGTGATGAGAGAGGGTTCGTCTTGTCCTTATGCCTTGCCAGTGTGCTCCGTAACCCCCCTTTTGCTGTTTGGAACTTTCCCTCTCAGCCACCATGGGGAGTATATGGACATTTTAAACCCTGACTCGATCATCATCTTTGATTGCCTCTGTGATTGATTTCATATTTCTTTAAACCTCTTAGTGAGAATAAATGGCAGTTCATTTGTGTCTGCTCTTGTCTAATCCTCACCTGGCACATTTGTGGACAATAAAGTCATATTATTATTGTATCACAACAGGCAAAAGCAATATGAGCTTAGTGTCATCATAAAAGTCTTTGTTCAGTGTACCATATGCGGCATAAGTGACCATATGTTCTTATACCAAGTTCAGCAGACTGTGACTTTCATTATACCTTTATGGTTAAATCCACACAGCACCATACTTGTGCTTGCTTTGTGAGCCTCCAAGCTACTTAAATCGAATTGCATCCCATTTTCTCAAGATGGAGTCGTAGCATTTCTTACATCGCGCTTGGATTCCAGTTTCGCGGATTCTGGCGAGTTAATCATTTCGAAAACAGGCGTCCCTTCCTCGCCAGTTGATCATAACCCGATTTAAAAATATCGCCCTTGCATATCTTGCCACTGTGAATGAATATGCAAATGAACCGGAGAGGCTTGACATGTTTTGAGGGGGCTGCGGATTAATATGCTGCTTTATATGGATGGCCCTTGAAATACCCTGCAATCTGTGGACGTATATGGTCAGATGGGTAGCGCACCAGCTATTCGAGCCGACTATCTGCATAGAGATGTTCAACATTATTACGGCCGCAAAAGCAGTTAAAATGGGCCGTTGAACTCCAAAGTGGTTTTAGAGATGGCCATTTGATGATAATATTGTGCTTACACGGTGGTAGCCCCAGCTAAAAAATCACTTTAATCCGCTTTAACCTGATAGCGTGTGTTCCTCATGTCACGGCCGTCGCTGTTACCATGAAGGAATGCCCTGCGTCCTACCAAAAAAAGGTAGTGTTCAGTGATAACAGCGTCGTTTGTTCGTTTCTCTGGACGTAATTGTGTTTAGTATTCGAAAGGTCATATCCTCTATTTGGCAAAGCTGAAGGGACTGTCCAGCTGGCTGCTGCTACTACAGAGCCAGCTGCCGCAGGCCACATTTACATGAACAAAAATAGTACCAACAGCTTCCAGCTATGGCCTTCCTATCATCCCTCTGATACTCTTCTTACACAATCACTATAGGAGAAAGGAAACGTCTTATTGCAGCAGCCAGAGGCTACTGTTTACCTACCATACTGAAAAATTCATATTAAAAATGGTAAAGAAGACGTGCTTTCATACCAAAATATACTACACATTTTACCAAATGCGGTACAGAAACTATGGACCATTTCCTACAACAGATACAATTTTATGTGTGCATTGTATGTCTTGAAACATGTAATGTTACCATATATACCATATGCAAATTTTTACAATAACTTAGGTATGCATTTTCAAATGCATGTAGTATATCTTTGGGGCTGATCATTTCTTTCATATTTAATCAATGCCACAGTCACAATTTTTGCTTTAGTAAAACATTTACAATGAGCCATGAGCGTACTGCAGAAAGCTGCGCTGGCATGAAACAAGGTATGGCAGAAAGTATAATTATGAGGTGATTTATGAACACACAGACAGGTATTCCTTTGTGGTTCAGTGACATTCAAGGCATTTTTTTATTATTGATGAAAAGTTTGAAATACACAGTGAGCGACATGCACAAATCTCCAATTAATTGTCCGTCGACAGGGTAAACCACCAATCGTGTTTCACAGAGCGGCTGACTGTCATATCCAAATATCAGTGAATAACCTTTGCGTGCACTCCCTGAGCGGCTCCAGATGACTGGTTATAAAACGGCTGGGTGAGATTTCAGCACTGCGGACAGTTCCGGTCCCACATTCTCACATCAGCAGCACCCCGACATCGCCTCTGCTGGGGGGGGATTGTGCCGGGCCCTGTGAGAGAGGACCGGCTCATGGAAGCAGGCAGGGGAAAAGGACACCTGCTACAGAACCTTCCGCATGAGAGTCACCACAGGAAATACAGTTCTGACACAGTCTGAACACTACTTTTATCAGAGGGAGGCCGACCAGCAACACAAATAAGATTCCGCTTCGATGAGAATGAGAGAAATCCCCTTAATGGTAACAGGACATTCCCCTCACACAAGAGCTACACCCATCCCTCCTGCAAAAATAAGCTGAATAGTGTTGTTACAGGTAGCAAAGTATAAAAATTATAAGCAATGTATATAAATTATATACAGTATTAATCACAGCAAGGCACTGGTGAGAGGGTTCTCTGCCATTGGAATCTTTTGATGGATACCCACAATAACCTTGCATATGGAAAAACAGAGTAAAATAGCAAGCAAAGAGAAATTGAGGTAATGGGCATCCTTGCCTTGTTCCTGTGAATAATGTGAGCCATTGTGAGGTAACACCATTAGTGATAATTGATGCAGTGGGTGAGTTGTTTAGAATTCATGGCCATTGGATAACTGAGGCTGTTAGACACGGATAAGAGCACCTTTTCAAATTTGCCAGGTGAAAGAAATATTTCTAAGATATCCGTCTGTTGTTCGATAAGTCCGGGCATTTGAACACTATTCAAAACTGAAATAAATCTCCACTAGACAGGGCTTGTGATCTGACTTGTGTAATTACTGTTAAAAGTGCTAAATGTCACATTTAGGTCACACGGGCTCTGCAAAGTGCTACCTGCTTGATTTTCAAAGACAGGTATGAGAATATTTTCTTTATTCTTCCGGGGCTGTTTCACCATTCAGCTCATAGTTAGTTTTAACATATTCATTAGGGGTTTCTTCACAAGGTGATTGGACATAGTAAAATATTTTTCTTTTTTTTCGCATTCAGTATTTCTGTTAGTGTAGTAATTCTGTAATTTCATGCAGATGGAAGAGGAGATTATTCTTCCTCTTAATGCTACTTCAGCTGTTTCCCATGATAGGAGAGGACTGCTTCTGCTATGCATCCCCCATCTGTTATATAAGTCACTTAGATGGCAAGGTGTACCCAATGTCGTTCAGGCTGTGTGCAGGTGAAGCTTCTCTCCTTGTGTCCCCATCATTCTGTCTCTGCCCACAGCCACGCCCGGAGGCTGTTGCCAGGCAGACTCCCCCGCCCTTGCTTTCTGATTGGGTGGGTGGGGGGGGGAGGTGGATGTAATGAGAACATGAGGGTGAGTTCATCACTTTTATCCCTTTTTGTAGGGACTGTGTGGCCCTGGTACATCATGCCTCGGTCATAAAAAACACCCAACGTTCCCTCGTAAAACTTACCTGTCAGACATAAAATGTGCAATATCCATAAACGTCTATGAGGCATATTTTTACAGCTTTAGTCCACCATGGACCTCTGCTCAGAGGAAGGACATCTTTACTGTGCAAATGTGCCATGTGCAAAAGAGGAAAAAAAAATGCTACTCTTTTTCTTTCTTCCTTTCACTGGATAGATGCGTATAGGTGGATGGAAACAGAAAAACAGACACACAGACAGACAGAAATTCTATATCTATTTGGATATATACACATGCAAACCTGCATTCTGTACAAAATGAAGGTTATCATTGAAGAACAGAAACACAGGGAGGCATCAATGACATGTTTTGTATGTATATACCAGTCAGTTGTTCTGTTGTGGCAGGAACAGGTTTCTTGGGGTGGGTCTTTTATTCCATGCTTTCAACTTCACTGCACAATTTTTTTGTATCGATCAAAGTAAAAAATATATCAGTCACAGAAAGGGGAGGCAATTGCTACCATGTCAGGAGAAAGCGGTGAAAGGATTGGATACGTGGTACCCTGGGGGCGGGGTCTGGCGGACTCTCTGCGGCTCCCTGTGAGCTGGGCCTGCCAGCCCCCGAGCAGCAGGCGTGCTGGAGCGGGCCCAGCTGCTGCATCGGTGCCGCACGCGCTCGCCTAACCGCGCTCTTCCGCACACGCTGGCAGGTCCCTCGGTGTTGGATGGCAAACGCAACCTGCCATGCGCCGTCCATGGGCTGAGGGGCAGCTAGAATAATGAAGCGTGCACCGAACGGAGCTCCTCTCCTGGCGGGGGAACAGAGGCGCACACCCACACCAGCTCCGCTCACCCCCCGGGTGCTGTACTACACCCTTGTGCCGAGGGGTCACTACTAACCGCTCGCACCGCTAACCACAAGCACGTGATTGCAGTCTATGGCCAAGCTATAGGGAGGACGTCAAAAACACGTATGCCTTTTTTGATGAAGGCCCAGATCCAAATCAAACTGCTATGCCCTTCCTCCTTACCAATTTCATTACTTTTGGGGGGGATTTGATACAGTGAAAATGCCCAGTGAGTAATCAGTCATGGTGAGACAGAGATAGCACCTCTCAACATGGTTCCAGCCGGGGGCTCAGCGTTTGTATCCCGCGAGTCGCTGACATTTCTCGCATCTCCTCTTGATCTGGCTGACTAATCTGTGCGAAAGACCTCCGAGTGTCACTGACCATGCTCCTTCCTGTGCCAGCTACCACTGTGCCTTTCTAAGCTGGCAGTCTACACCAATCATGTAAGAGTGGGGGGTGATACCTCCTGGGAGGGCACACCTGAGGCCTATTTCTCCTAAAAGCTCAGGTAACAACAGAAAGCCTATTCCACAAGAGAGAAAAGACCCTAACTCTTGTACTAGGCCTTAAACATCTGGAAATCTGGGGAAAGAGATCATACAGACTTTACAGATCACTGCCCTTTTGTCTTGAAGTTCAGGGCATCAAATTAATGACTATGTTGTGACTTTTTTTGTTGCCTGTCGATGTTGAGGCCCTGTAACTTCAGCATACAGGCACATTGTAGTTGTTGTTCATTACCTGGCTATACGAGTTAGCCATGGGTTAGCTGGGAAAGCTAAGCCTGTGTGAGATTAGCGATTGGATTGTAACACAGTGAATGAGAGTCACTGATTTTCAGTCACTGAGTTTCTGTGAGAGCTGATTGTGGTGCTTCCCCCATTGTGCACTTTCTTATGTAACGTAACGCTCATTGTTCTTCCTGCAGTTTCCTTCTAAAAGTGAACACGCACGCTGGTTCCTGGGCCCAGTGTATTCCCATTAAATCGTAATTATTACCCAGTTTCCCATGACTGGCCCAGTTACATTTATCAAAAACCTTAAGCTGCTTCAGGATGCAGAGTACCAGCCTGGTTATGTAAGCTGAAGGTGCACTTTGCATTTAAAAATCGTCACACTTTCATGCTTCATTACCTCGAAATATCCATACATGTTCCATATCTGTACTTTCATCCTATATTTAGCTGCTTGTAAATAATACACAGATACATATGTAACCATACTTGCTTTCGCAGGCATTGCATAAGAATATGCATTCTTGAAACTTGCTACCATTTCATTAAAAACAGGACAGAAAGTGACAAACTTTTCCACAGTGGCTTCTCACCTAAATGTTAAAACTGTATCTACTGTTAGGTCAGAGATAAATGGAATATACCAACCAAAATGTGCCAGCTTTGTTCAAAAGGCTGAGTAACAGTTGTCAATGATGGTATACATTTAACATGAGAAGACAGCTTTGTGAAGTATGACTTACACAGTACGGTGTGAAGCTTAATTTACACATGACCAAACGGCTCATGGGAATACCAGCCATGCTCCACCTGGGATTTGAACTGGACACATCTTTGGTAATCAAAATAGTATGACACATGCTGCATGTATGCATAATTAATGTTGTACTCAGCCGGCTGTAGAGAACATAAAGCATCTCTGATGTAAAAGAATGGTTAAATATGAAATGCAAAAAAAATAAAAAAATAAATAATGAATACAGTGTGGGTTTCTTAACGTCAGAATATTACCCTCTACATAGGTCAGACGCCCACAATAAGAGATTTATTTCAAGCCATCCAAACACAGAGGGGAAGCCATACAATCAATGGGGTCAGTGCTCTACCTTCCTCAGTTACTTGAGGTATGGAGTAGCTCATGCTGTTTTGAACATTCCCTGAGTTGTTCTTGAGGAAATTGGGAACACCGGAACGCACTTGAAATAACGATGACGAGGAACAATGAGTTCTGGATGAAAAAGGGGAAACTCCCGGGACCTGCTCCCGGCACACTTTACCTCAAGGCTCCCTCGTTTACGAAATGTTCCATTTAAATAATAAATAGTAAGAAAATGCTAAATTATGAAAGCTACGGAAATTTGAGAGGATTTTACAGTGGACCACCTCTGCAAGAAGCTGACAGAGGAATCAATGAAACCCTGCTGTGAAAAAAAAAGAAAAACATGTCAGAAAAATTTCGATAACCCTGACTTCCTAGGTCTTTTTAAGGAAACTCTGCTTTAGGCAAGCTGGTTGAATAATGTATGTGGTACATTACCTAAGTTTTGCTCTCATGGCTCTGGGAGGCACGCGATGCTTCCAAATAGACGCATCGAGACAGATGAGGACACCACACATCTCCCTGGCCGCACATACTCAACTGTGAGCTCTGAGACTCCCGCGCGGCCCCTCACCCCACGCCTGGGGCCCGGGAGTGCTAAAATGGACCCCTCAGATCTGAGTGGACTGCAGTGAATGGACGTCACACAGCAGGTGGAAGGACACAGCTGCACCAAAACCATTGGCAAGATGATCTATGGGAAACACTTACCTTGAGGACCACTACACAAAGCTCAGACTTTTATTCAGGCCTTTATTTTGCCTCCAGCTGTTCACTGATATTAAAAGTTAATGTTAAACCTGGAGCATGTTAAATGTTGAGAACATACCACAAGCGGATAAATTAAACATATGATGTTCTATGTGCTGGATGATGGGTCTGCTTAGCTTGCACACTCACCAGTATGTTATTTTACCAAGGCCAGTCAACCAATCACTGCAAAGAATTCAGCAAACTGCAGGAGATGGCTGAATGATTTTTGTCTTGCCTGGGTATGGGATGTCCTAGAAACAGTACATTTCTTGAGAACTGGAGTAAGCCTCTGCTACTGAGAGGAGAGAATTAATCTGATCTTGTTATTGTGCGTTGATGATAAAGGATTCTCCCAGAGATATTTCTAACTTCCTTGTTCATGCTGCATTACACAACTTTACTGTTTAATCTGTACATGAAAATGTTTGTCAATAAATGGTAACTTTGCTTGTGAATTGCACTGGACATATATTCCTACATACTGAGCTGTGCTGATCAAAGCAAATTCAATTAATGACATTTATGCCTCCCATCTGAATGGCAAATTTATTATTTTAATTCAGAGAGTGGTGCCCTAAAATGTATCTGATATATCCCATGCCATTGTGCTGACAGTGTCCTTCATTGTGTTCAGCTCACTCAATGAATATCACAGCAGAACAACAGATGCTAAAGCATGTATCATCATCGCCATCATCAAGTTACTTGTCATAGGACATGGACGATCATCAAACGTCACGCACTGCCAACTGCAATTTATCCTACATGCATAGAGGGAAAGCTGTGGGGATGTGTGACTACTTGCTTGCAAATTGGATTTGCACATCACTATAAATATTGTCTATCGAATGTCCAATCTTGGAGAACATATCGCGCAACCTTGAATGGTGTCTTTTGGGTTATCAGGAGACAACTTGATTTCTTCCCTGACATTTTCTCAAGGACAAGCAGGAACACATGCTCTATGTTTTATAGTTTATATGCTGAGTATACGCATGAATTCATTGTCTTAGCTGTTGGGGTGTTCTGATGATTTATTGTGTGCTATTTGGCTCCCTGTATTATATGAAAATGCTTCATATGAACCAGTTATACTGTTTGGAACAGTAAAATTTTCATTTGTATATATTTTTTATATTCTTATATTATTTTTAGTTTTATATTGCCTTGTTGACATTGCCTTATGCATTACATACAGTCTACATTCTTTCCTGGTTGGGTTTAAGAATTTCAATTGTTAATATATGAAGGTCTGGTGAAAGAACCTTTCTCCAGTACAGGGAGGGAAAATGCATTGCAAACTAAAATCTTGACCCTCAGCTTGGATTTATACAGCAAGTTTGATAACAACTACTGTAAATGGTATGCAATTCCTCAAATGGTAGGGAATTCCTCATGAATGAAGCATTAATTCAAATGAATAAAAAGGACATCTGGATTTACAGGTAATTCATAAGGACACATGATTTCTCTCATGCAACTGGACATGAATTCATGTTCCTCAAAATTTCAAGGGAAGCAAGAAAGGGAATAATTATTAAAACACGCGCACAGAAATAATAAATCAAAGTTCACAGTTCATTCTTAAACTGAAGCATCATTCATCGCAAACGTAAGATCCATGTAATCCAAGAAGTTTCTCCCTCTAAATATGATGCAACATTTTGCAAACTTGTAAGGATATCCACATAGGATTTTGAAAAACACCCTTAAGAGTTTCGTCTGAAGTTATTGCTTAAGCTTAGTAGATCAGAAAAATGAAATGAAAAGAGATGTAGGAGTGGAAAACTACTGGTTATTAATAAATATGTCTGCTATGTCCTGGTCACTGTGTACACCAGAGAGTTAACACACTAGTACATACAAGTAGGGCAACTGCAGAAATAAGTTTAGGACGTTGGACTGTGGAGCCCAAAATGGCAGATTTTTATCTGATATAGTAATGCACTGTCATGTAGAGGTATAACACAGATCATAATTTTAGCCAAAAAAAAAAAAACAGCAGTACTGTATCATTCATGTATTCTGTTCCAGTGGCCATTAATCAATAAGGGGAAATGGCTACTGCATATTAGCAATGGGCATTTTGGATCTTTTTGACTGAGCCAAATAATTTTACCCAGTTTAATGCGAAAAGCTGACTCACTGATTTGTTCAGTTCCTTAAACGTGGCAAACATGCATTTTTCAATAAATATTTTTTTCAGAAACAATGTCTGCACTTGATCCAGAAAATGTACAAATAATGAGTTCAAGAGTTGCTGATGTGCAGGCAATAACAAATGAGGTGTTTTGAGACCCATTTGATTAATTCATTATATCCTTGAACATAAAATTTTCAGGTAGTACAACAAACTCATTCATAATATTAATGCATTAATATTCGCTGCACACCATGACCCCCTGCTATTTTCCCATGCACCCTACAGTTTTAAGAACACTGCTCTAGTTCTTTCAGAGTATGACTACAGAGATCCAGTTCACAGACTCACTGATTTGTTCAGCTCCTCCAATTCTGTCAGTACGAGACTGTGAATCTTGTTCAGCTCTCTCAATACATGTGTTTCCTTCTCCAACCACAGGGTGGCTCTGTGACTTTGTGATACTGTAGTGTACATTTCGTTAAGCTATGCAGTCAGTTTATGAAAAAGATGACAGCCATTTCTTGATTTTATTTTATTTTCATTGGCAACATTTTCCTGATTTACCAAATTTTACCAATATTTACTGTGGTTATGTGCATGACATTGTGTTCTGAGCCACTTTTCATTCACTGTACTGACTTTCGTACAGTTCTGTAGGAAAGTCCAATACACTGAGAGAATCAGTATAGTGACCAAAAAAGAGACCTAGGTCAGGTATAGTAAAATTTCTTTTAATGACCTCCTGCCAAAAGCTGAAACCTATGCTATGACTAATGCAAGAATCATACACTACATTACAAATAGACAAAAACAACAAAAAATTGCCACTATTGCCACTAATCACCACTATCTTAATTTTATCATAATTTAAGGTTAAGAAACTGATGAGCTACATATTTTCTAGTAAAATGTAATAATGGCACTGCTAAAATGTGAGTATTCAATAATTACCTACAAATTACAAGTAGCCTACAAGTAGCTCAAGTGGTAAGTAGCTTCTCGATATGGTATTTGTTTTTATTTAATGTTGAGACCCCATCAAGGTTACAGGTGAAAAGAGCAATAGTGTGAGGTTTAAAGTGTTCACTTTAGGGCACCCTCTGTCCTTGCTCAATGTTTATGAGCTATGGATAGAACTGTCAGAAAAGAGAAATACTGCTCATTAATTGTGTGTGTTTGTTTTTTGGTCTCTATAAGCATTTTAAGAAAGAGAAATATTCAAGGAAGCAATCAGTAATGGGCAAGCATTAGTTAAATATTATATTACTGAGCAGCTAGATGAAGTGACTAGATAGCTAGCTAACTGCATATTGTTGCTAGCTGGCAAGTTATTTTAGCCAGATAGCTAGTGCTAGCTACCTGTAATCCAATACAATTACTTCATGTATAATACAATTAAATCACATGTTGTACATTTACTTGTGATTATGATTACATATATATACTACATATATATGCATTTTAATGGTGACATTATATTAAGAACCATGCTACTGTTTGAATTCATGCAAACGAGGGCTGCCATGTTTTTGTTTTGATTTTTCCACACCTTTAAGCCTCTGACCTCAAATCTGTGGTTTGAACTATCTCTGCCTATAATGCAAAGAGCTATGGGTCATCAGCTTAACAGTCTCACTCAGTGGGGCAACTGAGTATATCAATATAGTGGGTGGCCCAGTCTCAATCGAGTTAGTGAATGCGAGTGTAGGGGACAGGTGTGTATAAGACCCAAATAATCGCATATTGGAACAACTGAATGAACAAAATTAAATACAGAAACTGAATCAAGAATCGATATTCCTGTACTCTGACTCATTCGTTTTCCATACATTTATGGTGGCTCTGTAGTTCTGATATGCTGTGTGGATAGCAGCCAGTGTAACATGTTCCTCCACTCACTTGTCATTTTGAGTTTTATATGGGCCACCATAGTGGTTGCATTTGTGGCTGTTGACTGGTGGCTCAAAAGAGCAAATCTTGTAGAATACTGAACCAGTTCATACACTACACAGTAAAGACTAGTTTGATATTGAACTGCACACCACTCCTCTATATGTCCAGATATTAGGCAACAAAGTTTATCCTAAAACTACATTAGGACCAAGACTGAAGCTGAACCAACATTTTTCTTTCTGCAAACTGACCTGCTGTCTCCATGGATTGCATAATCAGCTTTAGGCCATAGCAGTTATAGGTTTCATGACATGACATATTATGACTCATCCTAATTTAGAAATATTTGCATGCTGTAATATGTGTGGACATTACATTTTGTACAGTGCCCCAGCCTGCTATCATGCTCTCTGAGGCAGCCTGAATACATGCGTGTACCAAGCAAGTACTGTAAACAAATCTACCACCACTGGCACCGCCAACGGAACTTTTAACCAGGGGGTTGATGGTTTCCCAGCTGGGTCACGGCCATTGTAGCCTTCAGCAATGTACTTGGATGTAAATTGCTCCAGTGAATATCCTGCCGTATTAGTGGTGAATATATGGCTACAGTTTGCAAGTCTCCCAGAAAAACAGTGTTAGCAAAGCAAACCAATTGTAATAGTCACAACAGCGTTGCGCCCAAAGGACCCTTAGCTGATCTAGGACATTTCCGGACTTAAAGATGAACTTTTGCACAGTGTCTGACGAACAGTTAGAAATCCTCTTCTTTGAAAGGGCAGCCTCGCCCCAGACCTCCATAGTACTCTGTCCCTGCGGCCCTGAGGCACAGGGTTGGTATAAAATCCCACTCAGCACAGGAACTGGGTGTGATAAATGTGAAAAATACACAGGTTGTTACATAATCCCCCATTTTGTGTTACGTGTGGATCGCAGTCAGGAGTTAAATTGCATTTGCCTCTCACATTCCTTCATTTTCTTGCCATCTTTTTTATTAGGCCTGCATTTAAAAGATAAGTCCCTCTAGTCATGGCTCTGCGGAGAATGTAAATGAAGTCTGTTTGAGGATAATTGTGAATTCGAAAATATCTGCATATGTTCACTTTTCATTTAACGTGCTCGGGCCTCGGTGGACAAATACCCCTTTGAAGTGAGGTACATTTTCGCAGTAAAACACACTTACAGGAGGGGGAACAAGGCTTTAAAATATAATGGCATGCTATTTCAACAAACTCTTCAGATTAAATGCTGCTTTCATGAGCAATTGTGTCTTCTAGAATTATTAGGAGAGCAGGGGAGGTCCGCTTGTCAGGGTCCACTTTATAAAATGCTCCGTCTTGCTGTTGCGCCCTTTTTAAAGACAGTGCATTAGTAAACGGTGTAATAACTATTTCCATTACACAGATATGATCTGCAAAAGAGTTACTCTATATTTAAATGTAATGTTTAACTGAATTTGTGGTTATACTTCAGCATCCTTTAACTAAATGTCACTCATCTCCTCATCTCCTTCCTCTGGTTACCAGTTGTGGCCAGAACAAAATACAAATCTCCGGTCACTGCCTACAGGGCAGCAAGAGGAACTGCAACCTCTCACCGTCAATCCATTATCAAACCATAAACCGCTGTCAGACCGTTCTGCTCTGCAACCTCTGGTCCTCTTGCCATCCAAACGGGTCCATCTTCCTGGTCACATTCAGTCTCTACTCTGGCGCTCCAGTGGTGGAATGAGCTCTCCACTACATTCATAACTGCTGAAACACTGACCATCTTCAGACTGAAGACTCATTTGTTCAAACTGCACCTTGGTCCAACTAACACCGAAGTCTGAACATTCATACTATATCCTCAGACACTTTTGCTACATCCTCAAGCTTCCTCTTGCACTTAGCATGGCACTTAATAGAATATGGGAGTTATGTAATGACTCCTATTATTGGATTGAGACACTTATTACTTAATATCGTCTTTGCTCTTTGCCTAACCTTCGTGTATGCACTTTTCTCACTGGTTGTGGGTAAGAACATCTGCTATACAGCTACATAATGTAAATCCTTTCAATAGGGTTTATTTTACATAATATGTGAACAGTGTGACACTTGAAGGACCAGTCAGAGGCATATCACATGACAATTGTTGGTAAAACTCATTAGTGCTCACTTTTTTTGCTTTTATGGCTGGGGGTGGGGAGTGGGGGTGGGAATTGCTCTTCAACCATAAGAACCATGTCTTTCGGCTCATTGAGACCTTCTCCATTGCTTGCTGTTGGGTTCAGCTTTTCCGATTCCTTCAGCTCATAAAGGGATGCGATTTAGAATGCAGGACAGGAATGTTTCCGAGAATTCTAACGAAACAAGCCATGTTCTGTTTGGCATCAGCTGCATTTTGTTTAGAAAGCTTGACAGCCAGCTGCAGTATCAAATGTTAAAATGTGATTATCCGAAGAGGGAAGGTTTCCATTTCTTACACCGTGTCCCCTTGTCAAGATAGATACCATTAGTGCATGAAAAAAGCACTACAGAACTTCACTGAGCAGGTGGGATTATCTCCGTCGATTTGTAGCTGCCTGGCAAAGCTTGAAATAGGGCTGTATTAATGCTGGAAATATTCAGGCCATGATATATGCTGAGAAGGGTGCAGAATGAACATATTTCTGCCTGTTTGGCTGCTGTTTCAGTGGCTCATTATGAGCAGTGAGTGAAATCACCCTCTGTATCAGCACAAAACTATGGACAGATAAAGGGTCAGACATAGTTATTCCTGTGTGAACTGTTTCTTTCAACCCCCGATTGGCTGCTATGTACAGAAAGTTTTGCAATAATGTTACATGTGCCGAGCCCCAGAAAGAACAATTTTATTCCCAAAATGGTCTATCAACATATCCTTATCCTAATAAACAACTCCTAATGTCCATGTTGTTGTACATGTTGTTGGCCTTGACTTGGTCAATTGAGCAACATTAGATCAAAGGCAGGCAGTCAGATGACGACCCAAACATCAAGACTGCCATTACCGATCAGTCACAGCCCCTTCTCTCACTCCCCCACTTCACAAGTATTGCTGATAGGAGAGAATTGATAACTATACACTAACAGCAGCCCATTCAAGAATTTGCTATTTTGTGTGAGTATTACAAATTCTTGAAAATTGGAAAAAAGAAGAGTTAACAGAAATGTGAAATGTGCACACCCATTTCTAAATGATGACAGTTCTGCTTATCATGTAAAAAGAATTATATACAATATACAGATGATATGGAATGTGAATTGAGTAGGTACTGAATTTAGCACAAGGAAGTTGTCCAGGCACTGTATGACCCAGATTCATTCTAATTGTTACATGCCTTGTACCTAACTTTTTAATCAAAAAAAAATACATTCTCTTTACTTGCATGACACTGAGATAGTCACTTAGATTTTATATATAGAGCAAACAAAAGAAGTAGTTGATAATTAATTCTGTTCTTCAAAGTTAAGAACAAAGTCCTTGGTCCGAATAGAATATAGCCCTAAATGTGTTTCTGCGTCTGCTGACTTGCTGAAGTTGCTGTCCTCAGATCAGTGATATTCTACCCCATCACAGAAGGGTAAAACCAGAGGCGTCACAAATGGTTATATGGGGATCTCATTGTTCCTGGTGCCTTCGCTTTGATATGGGTGGTTGACCCAAATCTGGTGGGTATCACTGCCCAGCTCTTACTCTGATACTAGTGCTCTGATCTAAAGTACTTTGATGTCAGTGGTGAAGTCATAGGAGGTAAAGTACGTGAAGAATGCATTTGTCAGGACCCTCGGCGCTGTCACAAAACCCTTTGATTCCTCACAGTATTCCCATCTGTGGATTTTGCCCCTATATTCATGTGGTTTGCTACATCTACACTTTTTAAATTATTAGTATTGTGGAACTGTGGAACTGTGGAACTTATGGCCTAACTGTGGAAATTTACATTTTTAGGCTTTTTTTCCACTGTGTCCTCTTGTCAAGATGGGTACAATTTACACATATAAAAAGAACTAAGGAACTTCATTAAATAGACAAAATAATCTTTGTTGATTTTCATGTGTTTTGGTGCTGTGTTTGATTATTTATTTGGTTAGTTGATCTTTCATAAACTTAACATAAACATAACATATTTAAAAACAACTCACAAGAAAATTGTTTGGATGGACATGCCAAGGACATACCAAAAAGGTGGTATATGGATTTATTGATGTGTAGTTAGTCAGCTGTAAGGGAATGATTTATCAGCCAGTGACAGTTTAAAAATTCGACCAGGACACCAAGGATGAAAACCTTACTCTTTTTGTAATTGCATTGGGATTGTTAATGACCACTCCAACTCAAGATTCACGCAATGTTTCGTCTGAAACGCAGTGCATCCGGTCAGACTCTTTTCCTGGGTTCTATTGTCTAAAAGAATCAGGCATGGAGCCCTTTAAATCATGTCCACAATATATATTAATGATGGAGATTGTGAACAAAGTTATTAATTACACTTTTTTTAAAAAGAATTCTTGAAATTATTGCATTTGGAATTAGCATGTTTAAATTCTCTGTTCCAGCAATACAGTGAAAGGCAGGAAACAGTTTGTGGTTTCAGTAGATAAAAAATGCAGAGGTTATCTATAATTACAGCCGCTTTGTGAGGCCGTTTTGTAATGGTCTCTGTAATATTTACTCATGTTGTCCATATAATTTGCTTCCAAACAATTTCAAATTTTTACCTGTAATACGACATTTGACATTTCCTTCACACTTTTTCAGTCTTAGTCTAGCAGTAGTATTTAATTGGATGTATGCTTGTACACACACATAAAGACACACACACACACACACACACACACACACACGCACACACACACACACACACATATATATATATATATATATATATATATATATATATACACACACACACATATGTATATATATATATATAAACTAACTATACATTTAGTATATTCAGTGTGCTTGATTTAAAGGGGCTCTGACAAACACATTGAATTAAACAGGAGTCCACAATTTGTCTGGGAGTTTAGTGCCTGTCCGCTGTCCTTCGCCTGCTCCGTGACATCAGCAACAGATAACAGATGGTACCCCTGCATTGTAAGTGTTTTATTTCCCTAAGGGAGCCGGTCGTGTCAAAAACAAGCAAGCGCAACATTACTCACGCAGAATATTCATACACTGCCCTCCGCCGATTTTTCTCTCTTTGAAGCCAAATCGCCTTCAAAAATATATATATAAAAATGAAGAAGCACGATTTTCTTCAGCTTTATTGATTGGGAAAATGCACAGCATGGCCATTAGGGAGTTTTGGCCACTTTATTTAGACTGCCCGCAGAAATACGAGTGGTCTGTAGTGATTCTTGACCTGTCACGCTGCGCGAGGCAACCAGCGACCCCTTGTCGTCCCCCCCGCGGCAGACGACGGCGTATGTCGTTATCGGCTGCGAATTAACGGCTGACATCCCGGGCTCCCGAGGGAACGTCGGGAACTCCCGAACCGAATCTCTCTGCTCGTTCTGTCCCTCGTGATCGAGGTTAATGCCTGGCGCAGCCGACGAATAACAAAAAAACTGAGCATCGCAAAATCATTTATCCTGGAAAAAAAAGAGCAGATCTGAAGGGGCGGCTGTATTAATCAAGGGACCTGGCGAATCCAATTGTGAAATTGCACAACAACTTAGCAAAACGAAGAACAGACCCTCCAGGTGGGAGTCTGTAAAAAACAAGTGATGGATGTTGAAGCACTTAAAGCACAGGGTGTCTAAATGAATAATTCACTTCCATTGAGACGTACAGATGGTATACTGTAAGCATTCTGTCTTATTGGTGGCTACATTCAACAAACACCCTGAAGTCAGACAGTTGCACCATATAGTAAGCTTTCCACAGTAAAGTACGCTGATGAAACACGTCATGCCATGTAACTGAGCAGAAGCAGCACTGAAATCTATCAATACGGTCACAAGATAAAGGAGTGATTTAGCAGAGTTTTAAACTGTAACTGAGGTGTGTAATTGATAGTGTATTAGAGGCTTGTTTGGTGGGAGCAGTTTTGGACTGGTTTAATACACTCCCATGTCAAGCAGCTTGTACAACAGCAGAATGAAATGAGGTGCTTGATTAGGAATGACAAGCAAGTAGACAATTACATCTGCAGCACTGTAAACCATGGACATGTTCATCTTTTTCGCAAACAGAGCAAACTCTCTCCTGATTGGTTTTGATGTGTCATGTGACTTGCCAGGGTCAATCATTGTGAGTGAATTGAAAGGTAACCCTTTAAACTTCCTTTACTGCCATCCTGATCCATTAGGATCAACCCTGTAAAATTTTGCCTTTGGTGCTGTCTGATATCTTTCCTTGCTGATCCTAAACGGGCAAGTGACCTAGCATGTAGCAAACAGAGTATTCCCCCTGTAGCTGACCTGCAAAGCTGTGCAGGTCTTTGCATTCTAAACCCACCTTACTTCCTCAGACTGTCACTATAAAAGAGAAATGAGTGCTTACTTATACCTTATGGCCTAAATAAAGCTTATATGGTACATATAAATAAAAAAATAAACATATAAAAAACAGACCGGTGTGTTGCAGTGTTCATAACAACAGAATATGTTACCGAAGAGACTATGGGAATTTTGATTGATTTATTAATTTATTGAATTAAACCTTTCCACTCAATCCAAAGGCTGCGTGGTGTGGTGCAGTAGGCTGCTTCTTAGCAAAGATGTTCTTTCAGCAGATCACATAATATGTTTTCTTAGCAGTTCCCACTATATGAGGTGTCGCTAGACTGCATTCATTCTGTCCAGTTATGCAGCTGAATGTTAACTGGACCACTTCAGTTCAAGCAGCTTGCTTATTTCGTAACAGCTCAGAAGTCCGAGATGGAGGGAGGGATGGATGGAGCTCTTAGTCTGGTTGGTGGTCTGTTCCAGGCTAGCTTACACAGAATGAAAGGGTTACTGGTTTAAGCTCACATCAAGATTAGGCATTGTATTGCTTGCCTTTTGACCTCTGACCTATTGCCTCGGTTTTAGGCGTGTGAAACCTGTCTGGTTTCACTTTGGTTAAAAGCTATTCCCTTGCTTCCGCTGTAGATGCTGCGAGGAGTTCAGGCTATTTCCTGCTTAGATGGTATCTAATATAGTATCTGTTTATGAATACCACCCTCTCAGAAGAGGGTTAGTAATGAAATCCCTCTGGTAGTCTGCGCGGTCACAATATCTTCCCCAGCGATCATATACTGCAGTGCTGATGGAGGCAAATTCAGTTTGCGGTTAAACGCGAAAGGGCGTTAAAAAGGGTAGCATCATTCCTGAAGTGGAGCACAAGGATTAGCTCTGTGATTGACAGGAGTGTGAGTCACGGGAAGCAGAGGAATGAAACGAGGACAGCAAAAGAAAAAAAGTAAACTAAAAAATATCTTGCGTGTCGGTCCTGAATGCGACGGCGCTTTCCCTTGCTGGTCCCCCTGGGTGGCTAATAGGCCGGCGGCTCCTTCGGCGCAATGAGCCCCGCAGCCCAACACAGCCCAATAAACCACCCGCAGCACGGCACCGCAGCTTCTTAATCGGTCTATTAGCCAGCGCTGGGCGGCTCCGCCTCCCACCACACAGACATACCGCTCCGCTATTCAGACACGCCGCTCCTTGATTATCCTACCATAATGTTTATATAATGCACTTAGCTTTGTGTCTATTTATAATGCGAGTTGTTGGAGGAATTGTTACATAAGGCCCGGAAAGTTATGGCAGCCTTATTTCTGGAGTGTTGCAAGGTACTGAGGTTGTGTAAGAAGGCTATTTCAGAGACTTGAGTTCAACAGGAACATTTGCTCTAATGGCTTTGGGATCTCAGCTTCGGTAGATGGGGTGGTTTAATGCACTAAGATGGTCCCCCAGTTAAGAATAGTGTGTTGAATGATCTCAGCAATGATCTGCAAGTCCAAAAGGGGAAACATGAAATGTACAAAGTATTTCATATACATGAATGCACTGACCATGTATGTGATCTGCAGCAAGCCTTAGTCCCTTGGTGGGATCGTATGGATCCCATTTAAAAGCACATGTAGAGATGGCAATACCAACCAAACCACCAGTTGTCTTAGTCCAGGTTATGACCTACACCAAACCAGTTCTATGATGAAAGTTTAATAACTGAAGTTTGGGAACACATTAAATTATTAAACAACACCCACTCTCCCCAACAGATCCATTCCAGCAAATGATGCACATAAGCCACGTATCATCCTCTCCGCCTCCTGTTGTATAATTGGTTTGCATACACCACCCCCTTGAGTCTTGCTCCTCATCTCCTTCCTGCATGGCTCTATCATGGGCCATTTCTGAGGGTCTTTTGCTCTGCCTTGGTGAACGTCCTTCCTGGGTTAGAACCAGGGTTCCAGTGATCCCACAGTCAGGACTGGGTCCTATTACTCCATGGGAGCCTTCACAGGGCTTTGTGGAGACAGCAATGACCTGATTCCCGAGTGCACCTAAGCCCAGGTCAAGCCTTGATTCATTCTTCCAACTCACTTCAATTCTGTCAGTTTCTACCAGCTTATTCTCTTCACATTGCAGACGTTTAGGAATTGTTTGTCGTATTTAATACATTTATTGCGTTTTTTAATACTCAGTACTATGGGTTGCACAGGGTCCTTTTTTTTTAATTGCCTATAACCACTCACAATGTTCCAGATGAAGAAATCAGCCAGCCAGCTTCAATCTGTGTTGCAAAGTGTTACAATTGCATTTGTACTCCATGAAACATTTAGCCTTACACGTTTGCGGGTGAGTTTCTGTTTGCCGTAATGTGATGACTTTCATCCATCTCTGCGTTCATACTGCTGCTGACAGTTCCGACGAGGAACAGGGAGCAGAGCCCCTGTTGGAAACTGTGCTGTGACACACTGTGGTAGATGAAGGCTCTGGTCCCACATCTGCTATGCCTCTGAATGCGTCACTTGCAAGAGATGCATTTTTAGGTCTTTTATTGTAAATAATAAATGTTTCCAGGACATGAATTGTGACACAAGCTCTACAGATATTTTTAACCTGTCCACCCCACCACCAGCATCACCAAATATTAAATTTGTTCCAGCTACAGCTTCAGCTACAAGAAATACTGTCTTACATGTTCTATTCATTTTAAGGCAGTATCATAACTTAGGTTATTTGCTGTTCTCAAATTTACCACGCTCATTGTTTTTTGTGTTGGTTTATAAATGTGTAGCTGAAACAGAAATGAGTAAATTAAATGGTTTGCACAGGTTACCAGGGGAACCAGGCTTTGTATTTACCATTACGTCTGACTTGACCTTTAAAAATTATTTTAGATTTACAAGGTTTTACCTCCAGTTTGTCAGAGAAACACAATACCTCTAGTATCTGTGGTCATGATATGGCCATATCTTAAAGTTCAATGAAAAGCTAGAAGAAGAAACCGAAAAAGTAATCTTCCTTTGTTCCAACAGGCAGGCAATCTCTTTCAGCCCTTTTCGTGTGATAGGTGATGATATCCTTTCGGCTGTTGATCGGTGAGGAGCGTGCGGCGTTGCAGGTGACGTTCGATAATCCTGTCTCGGCTTGTCGGGCCACACTGCCCTTTGTAAAGGGTGTGGGATTTGATGTAGACCCGTGTGCAGAAACACGTGTCGAGAGATGTGTTTGGAAGAGCTAAAAACCGGAGCAGGCCTCTTTTACCTTTCACCTTGGTCCCCAGAAATTGTACATGTCTTATGCCTACCTCCCAATGAAGTCTGATATGGTTTAATGCATCTTTAACAGCATAGATCATTTTGTATGGTAGTGTGATGCAAGAGACTTTTTCCCTTATTGCTCATGGTTTGGCCCTATGTAAACATTAAATAAGGTAATGCTGGTCAGGTGCTTATAAACCACTATTAAGATCTATGAATATATAAGGGTATGTTGCTCTTAAGGGTAAATGTTAGGAAGTGTGCTCAGGCAATTGCCGCCGTGTGCTTATGTTCTACCCCCTAAATTGTATATTTCAACACATTTTATTTTTCTGACCTGATGCTCATTTACACTTGTGCTGAAAGCTCTGTGCCTCTGTTCTGATTTTTCTTGTTGTTACCTGCAGTTTTATTTCCATATACATATCTTGCCATGATGACCTTGCAAATTGCTCAGGATAAGAACACCTGCAAATTAAATACATTAAAACAAACTGTGCAGTAGCTGGGTAGTTTTGAACAGAAATACATCCACAATTTAATGTCTTTTCATTTTTTGGCACACCATCCCTTGAGCCTACCCTTGATGTTAGTCCGGGTCACTTTCCAATGAATTATGGGAGTTTTAAAAAAGAATTTTATTGGTGGTGTCTGTCCATCTGGGCTTGGGGAGGTGTTTTCCTTCACCACGCAAGTGAAGCTCTGCCTTCTAACCTCCCTTCCCCCCCGGGGCTTGGCACTTCATGGGAGTGGTGCTGTGTTTGTTGTGACAAAGATTTAATTCACCATAAAAAACCCAGGGTACACTGTGGTTTATTGAGGGTTTAGAGAGCTGTAATTCACTCTGGCCTGCCTCATTCCTTGCACAAGATATAATTGAGTTGAATTAAAGGCATGACAGGGGCGGGAAATTCACATTAAATCTAAATGTCAGGAAAAAGTGTGTCCTGCTGCTAGGTTTGTCAAAAAAATAGAAAATTTAAAAATAGTATTTGAAATAATGGAAAGACATATTCAAGATACATTTTGGGACAATTATGTAAAGTGGTGGTTTGCAAATCTTTTTAATGTGCTGTCCAACAATGGCCATGCAGCTCTTGAATATCTAGGATGCCAATGAATCCTCTGTATGTGTTCACATATACTTTTCATATATTTAATTGCTTTCTTGTGTAATGGTCATTATTTGTATGCCGATACCTGTGTGTATGTAACAGATGTATTGAGCTTACTGAGCAATTTTCCTCTTGTGGTGAAATCCGAAACAGCATGACAACATACACAACTGGTACAATTTGGACGAAATGTCAAATAACGCCTTGACAAACATTACCCCAAAATTCCTTCTACCAAATTAGCAACTTCATTTTTGATCCACGGGAGCTGTAATTTTGCTCCCAGGTCAGACACAAAGCCAGTCAATCACAACAAAATGACTTTGTGGTGACTTCTGTCGCCGTGGAATTTTTGGGCTTAATTAGCCGCTCAGTGTGAGGCTCTGTCCCCTCTGTCACACTCACTTTATCGCAGACACCGCCACGGCAAATTTCATAAAAGGTGTCACATTGAACAAGACCAGAAGTGCCATGAAACTTATTTGATGACACAAACAATAATGGCCTCCCTTCCTGTTCACAGCGCAGCCATTTCCTCTGACAGTATTTCGCACTTTGTAATGGAAAAAAAAAGACCGGGTCAGTCATTCTTGGACATCTAAAATTTAATATAAATTGCTTGAACTTTTTTTCACAGCTTTGTACATTCATGTCGATTTTGTTTTCAGTGCAGTGATTGCTTACAAAGGAGGTTTGTTCGAACAAGCACCACACCAGTACTGAGATAAATAAATGACAACATTCACAGTGCCCACTTGCTGAAACATCTAAGCCACTATTAAATCCAGATTGAATATACTTTATCTTAAATTTTTGTTGTGAATCATAAAAAAGTAATTGCCTAAATTCATGACACAAATCAGGACAAAGCATGGAGCAGTAGGCCTGAATTATTGTTTGATATATGAATGCCATTACAGATATAGCTCTGTGGGATGGAGATTAGCTTGATGGTTGTGGATGTGGTTTCTTATGGCCTTACACATTGCTGTGCAATAGGCATAAAATGTAAGCACAGTTCTCAGGAGTCCAAGAACAAAAATCTGATGGTTAGCAACCTTTTTCAAAGGTGCATTTTGTTTCCAGATTATGGATGTGGAAATGGCACACCACATTCAGAATGATGCATACATTGCAATGCTCTGGGTAACCACCATCCCACCTCACATCCAGTGACCTCATGCTGAATTGCTTAAACAACTCAATCTGAGGAACACTCATTGAAGGAATTCATACTCTGGAGAGAAGCTCATTTTTGAAGAATGAAATATTAAGAAATACACAAAATGATTCTCAATAGACATTGTGACCGTGAACAAAATAAAAGGTGCAACTTGCCCTACAGTTGTAGACAAGTCAAAATGCTAGGCACCATTGGCTATTGACACCAGTGGCTACAGCGTGCATTCAGCAGTTGGAAGGAAAACATATTTTGCTTTGGCCATGCTGAACAAAGGGGATGAAAGTCTGGGCAAGCATCCAGTGGACTGAGGAGTTACGATGCCAACTAAGGACAGTTTGGCTCCAAGTTCACAAACATATGTCTTCTTCCTCGCCTTCCCTGAGGTAGGAATTCACAGAGAAAACCTGTTTGTGTTTGTACAAAACAATAAAACAAGCTAATTTGAAATTTCATGTTTCCACAAATAATGCCACAGGAATGAACGTCATATCCAAATCCTAGAGGCATCAAACAATTGACGTGCTACAAAAAAAATTGGACACCATCAAAAATGATGTGAAGAGTAGGTGAAGTAAGAGACATGTTGCCAAAAGTCAGAACACTTTAAATATGTTTTATGTGTGTTACTCTACATGCATGGTGTGTTGTCGTGTAAGGCCTGCATTGCTGAGCATTGCCCCTATGACCAGTTTAAACATATTTCCAGTCTCACGTGACCTTTAAGCCACTCTCCTAAGCCTCTCCTAGAACAGTAGGAATTGCTATAGAGCTTTCTCTCTGCGCTATAATTGAAAAGCATGATAAAAGATAACAAACACAAAATCTAATTTGTTTCCTGTGGAGGTCTGCCTTCGCTCTGAAAAGGTTTGTTACATAAATTGACACGGCCCTTTGATTCTTCCTTGCATGTGGCTTTTTCACTGAATGCGTTTGAAAAAGGAAAACATCTCTCTTTTGAATAGCATTTAAAAATATAAATGTTGCAGCCTTGAATGTTTAACCCTTTCTGCTAGGTACAAAAAAAAATACTGCTTTGAATCACCAACTTACTACAATGTCTTGTATTTATAAATGAAGCATCCTTCATGCATTTCAAAGTACTGTACCCTTGGAGTGGAACTCAGGCCATCAACCATCAATATGTTACACCCACATGGATGATGCACAGCCACCATTTTATGCAAGAACACAGAATGCGCATAAGAACAAATGAAAATTTAATGATGAGAACAGGCTATATAGGGCATCCATGTTCATCCTGCTATAGTCTAGAATACGTCTAGTACTGTGTAAAACTTGGTGTTAAACAATTCAAGCGTCTCCACAACTAGTCCTGGTAAGGCACTCCATGCATACATAACAGAGAGAAAAAAAAAGTATCTCCTAGTGTCAGTGCAAAATTTTTCTTTAACTAATGCCCACCTATGCCATCTGGTTCTGTGGAAAGAACAAAATCAAATTGAAACAGCTTCTGTACACCTTCAAAAAAAAATAATGAACTGGCATCCCACATCTCTTTTTTTCCTGAGACAACTTTGCAAAGCTATATTATATAAATCCATGGATTCCATCAACACTAACCTTTAACTTTGATTCAAGGGAAGACTTACTTTCAACCTCACAGTGATCACCAAAGCATTGAATCAGCTGTGTTTATGAATTGTGTTTTCAAAAAGTAACACTTGCATTTACTTGTCAGAGAACTTTAAGGGCAAATGTTTATTGAATGAAAGAACACCTGCCTAAAACACCTCTGGGACCGGTCTTAGCATCCCTCTATGTTCTTTTTTTGTTTCTCTCTTATATTGGACACAGTATTCTAAATGGAGTTTGGCAAAGGCATTGTGCAACACTGATGTAACCTCTCCTTTGATCTATACTGAACACACACTGCGGCACCGTACAGGGCATGATGGTACAGGCAGAGCAGCACAGAAGCACCCAGAATGGAGATTCAAGGCCAAAACCCAGTGGGGCTGTTTATTGTGTGCAAAACCAATATTGGCTGGTGGTACAGTGGTACAAATGCAAAACCAGTGTACAGTACAACTGGATCAGAAGTACATGGTGGTTAGTGCTGTTCTCAAGTGTTCTGGGGGTGGCAGTGGGAGTGGCCTCTGAAACAAGGTAAGTCACACATGTTAGTCATTGTGCTTGGAGAACAAATCTCTTAAGTCAAGCCTCCTACTTTGTTTTGACTCTCCAGCTGATTTCTCTGGATTGGCAGTAGCTGTGCCTCCTCAGCGCCACCAGGTGTACATGCGCAGGTGTGCGGTCTGGGTTCCACAGTGCCGCTCTCCAGGGTCCTGCAGCCAGGGTTTTGGAACTCAGTGCTGTCCAGGGTCCTGAGCAGTTGGACCAATGACAGGGTAGCAGTGATGTTATTCTGAAAATCTATGCATAATGATTTTTTTTTTTTTTTGTTGTTACAATTTACTGAGAATTAGATAAAATATCACTGCCAAAGGGGAAAAAATCCGTTTGTTTTAAATGCATAGAAGATTAACCAAGAAGGCACTGGCCACTATTAGCTTTGGTTATACAACTGAACATTCAATCTTACAACTGGCAACCCTGAGGAAACAGACTATTCTTACTTTAACTGCATTTAGGTGTATTCATTATACACAATGTTCAATGCTGCAATCATGCTGAAAACAAGCTCTAACAGTCGGATATCCCCCCTATGAAAGAGCAATGCAAATCCCTAATTCAATTAAAAGGCAGTTATTGGCAATGCTGGTACTCATTAGATGTGTTTATGTGAGCCCGCTTTTATGCCTTGGAATGAAATGTCTCGCTTTAAGTCGGCTAACGCTGCATGAGCGAATCTCAGCCAATTTACATAGCCATGGGTGCTGGAGTCGAGCAGTTTTCTGTTGCACTGTTAGTCCTGTGCTGTTCAGATTGTTCTGCGATGCGGGGATGAGTCCTTAACTGAATTAATGGATTCAGTCTTACTCCACAGATTTTTTCCCATTCGTTGTCAAAGTCATGGATCTTGCCCAGCAATTAATACACTCTGCAGATTCAGAGTCTAATATTTTCTCTTTAAATATTCATGTGTATAAAAGCATATAAACTTTGTGAAATTGTTTGGCTGAATCGATAGGTTTGATGCCACAGATTGTCATTAAAATCTTCATCAAATACTGAGACATCACATGCAAAGTGATTCTTGTCCAACACCATAGTTGTGCCGCTGATATAATTGATCTGGGACACGAGAGGTGTAGTCAATATTAGTCTTTGCATTCACAGATAGATCAAAATGCCACCTTATCATTGCATCTTGCAGAGAAAAACAGAACATTTCATTTCACCCATTCTTCACAGACATTAAAGGGTTCCCTCAAGTTTAAAGAAAACCACCACATGCAGTTTGATCAAATCTACAACTGAGTACCATAGGGATCCTATTGATACAGACTGATATCATTTCTTGTTAAACATTCAGCACAGAAACAAGTGCTTCATTGCTCCACAGAGAGGCCAGTGGTGCATATCAGCCAGTGGGAGTTCCAGAATTTGTGGTTAAATGTAGCCTGCATTGGGAGTTGGGGGTTCAATTTCTGCTTGTTATTTGAAACGTGCCTACTGCAACATATCCCGGGATTCACTTCTCTCTGTGCTCAGAATGCATACACACGTGCGCACACACACGCACACACACACACACACACACACACACACACACACACACACACACACACACACACACAAAATTGAAATTCAGTTTGCACTGTATGTGTCCTTTCTTATCAAATTTGCTTTTCATTAGCACTCTGGTACAGTTTGCAGGGAGGAGAGAGAAACAAAAAGGTGAGTTTACACCAGCAATCGTTTACCATTTAGACAGTGGCACAGGAGTGATCTGTTTCCACGGCAACAGGCACCTTGGTGATTGATTCCTTACTAGTGTGGCATCGCCGCAGGGACTAAAGCCTGCAAGTTTTTTTTTTTCTTGTTCTCACTATTGCTTTCTAATTAAATGAGATTACATCCAAAGAGTCATCAAGGTATACGCAGAATAAAATGCACTCCTACTAAAAATCCATGTCTGTAAAGATCAACACTGTTGTGTTCAGCAGAAAGTAAATGCACAAATTGATCGAAAAATTCCCATGCACAGAAGCAAGACATGTAACTGTTCCTATATGCATTGGCATTTTCATTCAGAAGTTGCCGGAGACTGTAGGGCAAATATTTACAAAGGATTTTGAATTACACTGTGGCAGATCTGAGTGCACATCGGAAATGAAGCTGAATTAAAGTTTGCAAACAAGTAATTATAAGAAAATGAATGTAAAGACACTAGTTACAGTAAGTATAACATGAGAACATAACTATACCAAAAAGATGTGAAATTACATTGTGTAACTATTTCAGAGAATTACACAATTCTGTGCCCTCACCAGGTCTAAGCTTCAAAGCATTTTCGGCAGGGTGAAGTTTTGCAATGTTACACATTTTTGAATAGGCATAAAACTTTGTGTGCTAGTACTGTATGGCTGAGCCTGTAATTCTTGAACAAGACCGGAGTGCTAAAGAAAGATATATATCCCATCTAACAGATGTTCATTTTAGGAAAAGATTTAAGGATTTAGTTTTGAAGGAGAGTTTTGAAGTGTGCAGTACTAAAAGTAGTAGTTTTGTGGAGGGGTGGTATTAAACAAGGGATAAATGTCCTAAATTGGAGGCTGCAGTTGAAACTGTGAGCCTTGAAATTGCATCATTGTTCTGTAAACAATCACAGTAAGGTGACGCCCTTTCTAGGAAACAGTGTCAACTGTCACAACTTAAAATGCGCTTGTTCTTCTTCACAAAAGGTGCGTGTGAAAGAATGAATGTCAATCGGATCCCCGCCCTGAAGGATTGGCAGTGCGGCTCGCTGAAGCGGAACCTGTGAGCCGGCCCCCCAGAGAGGGGAGGGATTCCGGCAGCGTGACGCAAATGCAGGCACCTGCAAGAACAAGGCCTTCAAGCTACACCCCCCCCCCCCCCCCAAAAAAAAATACCAACAAGAGAAGCTGCTACTTGTGACTTTCTAAGATTCCTGTCCCGGTGCTGTATTTAGCAAGGTGCAAACACGATGCTGCAGGTTGATTTTAATGCAGCCAACCTTAAAATGCTTTGTGGGGGATGGGGTGTGTTCACCGCAAGCTTTTTAACAGGAAATTCCTGGGAACATGATGAATTAAAGCTTTTTTTAGGAACAAGGCTGGATCCCTGACTTTGCTTTTGAATGTAGAAGGCACATAATTTTCGGATGCATCGTGTGACTGAGAGATCCGTTAAAATTCGCATTTGAGGTGTTTGATGGGAAGGTTCCTCAACTTCACCCTAAAGGAATGCAAAACTGTTAATTTCAGAAGCATGTAGGTTGAATCTGATGTGTTGCCACACCATCTGTGAGGTGAATGTATGCTCTTAAGAGCTGAGAACTGCTATGGCCTCATAAAGATGGAATGATTGATGCATGAGGCATAAATCATAAAACATGTATAAAGCCTTGCCAGCTGGAGAGCATTTTCCAGGGATATGTTGGAAGTGGATAAGGTGGTTAAAATACTGGTCTTGTAACCAGAAGTCTGCAGCCTATATGATACCTTTCCGGAAGGCCCTACCATACAATAAACTGCTGTTAACAGCAATTGATAAGTAATACTGTATACTTGTAATACTTGTAATACTGTCATGAGTCACCATTAATCTTCACCTAGATGTTGTTTGCATGCATATTTGAAACAATCATTGAAATGCCATTAGAGATAGGGATCCCATTTTAATCTAAGCAGTTTTAACGTTTTTACATATTTACACTGTCCATGCACAGGTGTACTACTGTGTACATATACCTTGTTGGAATTACACAAGCATAATCACATAACCTCAAGTAGATTTAGCAATTGTAAGCAACACGCAGCTGTATGTGCACATAGTGGTTACTCTACACCTATCACTCTGCCACTCTACAGAAGGTACAGTATGAACACACAGGTATGTGGGCCACCTGATGTAATGTGCAATCAGGATGCGTTAAAATTATTCCTGGAAAAAAAAGTAGGAAAAGGATGGTCGATGCCACTTTCCGATAGGGGCATTATAATTTAATGATTGTCCTGAACTTCTTTGAGTAATGTGCTGACTCATATCAAGCTTATAATACTGTTAGTGTGGGTTTTTGAAATGTATTTGACATACCTCATATCTAACTAAAACCAGATGGAATAACCAGAGTTCCTGATTTAAAATTGATTTTAAAATGTAGAAAATAATAGTCTTTAGTGTAGAATAAAAGAATAACGGTCAGAGTAAACATTGCTCAGCATGTTGCTATGGCAATTTATAAACCCCAGGGGTCAGTGAAGTGACCTCTGCTCTTATCGGTCAACATGAATGACCTTGAGGACATTAGTAACAATATAGTCACATGTGCCATTGACACACAACTTGGGGTGGTGTATCCAGTATGTAAGTTAATAAAATAAAAAATAAAAATACCAGGAGACACAAATAAAATCAAGACCTGATAAATTTACCATGGCTAAATGTGAAATTCTAAATGGGCACCATAACTTATTATTTATATTGCATTTCATTCATTTAGCAGACGCGCTTATCCAGAGTAACTTCCAGCACAATAGAACATAAGTGTATCCATGAGCAACAGTGTCAGGCCAGGCTAACAACACTCCCAGGCCAGTGAGGGTGAGCATAACGCTATTCAAGCCCTACCACAAGTTAACTTGTGCAATCTGATAAGGCAACAGAAGCCAAACAGATTATTTCATGGGCGGTGCTACATTACAGTGTGCACAATGTGAAAAGAATGCCTGGGTGTAAGGACTCAGCAGGGGTCCTGAGGTTTTTACATTTTTAAAAGGGATTAATTAAGTGGATTATGGAAGCCATTTAAAAATGAGCTCTACCAGCAGAACAAGATGGCATAGGTGAAAATGAGTTAAAGGTTAATTTTACTTGAAGAAGTACTTTTTTCCTCTCAAAGAGTTATAAATATATTGAACAGCTTACCAAGAATAGCTTACTCATTGTGAAAGCAGAGACCCTTGGGGTGCCAAAGACCGGACTTGACACAGTGCTAGATATACTAGTCTAGCACTAGTCTGCAGGCAAAATTATGGCCCTATATGGGGTAAATGGCCTTTTCTCATTATTGACCTTTATGTCCTTGTTCATAATGTTTATCAAGTGTGTTAGTTGTCTTTCACACACATACCATCACTGAAAATAGTCATGTGGTGGACGACTCCTAAACTATGAGGATAGAATCCCTTTGAGACGAATTATTGCATCGCTGAATGCTGTCAAATCTGATAGACGTTAAATCTGGAAAGAAGGCAGAGGAATTGCAGCTTGATTCTTATGAACGTTAGCCACCATTGAACCTTTCTCTAATTCCAAAGCACTGGATTTCGAATGATTGTCTTTCCTCATGTGACATTTCACACAATATAATATACCCATCCCCAGTGCAATTTAATTCCATGTCGCTGTTTCATGTGATCGGAGTTTACATCGCGGCGTCTGACAGAGCCGCCCTGGCACCCTGGCGCATCGGCTAGTTTCACAGCTGGCTGGACTTTTATTTAGTCGGGTCTTGCACGAATAAGCTGCACATGCTCCTTGGCACCGCGAAGGTTACGCCGACTGGGAAGAATCAGGCGCCGCCGCACCGACTTGCCTCTGAGAAATTCACACGTGTGTGTGTATAAATGGCTCCATTTACACTTTCCTGCACATGATCTATAAACCATCTGGGAATGTGTTTGTGTTAAGCAAAGTGAGAGGATTTTTTTATAGACTGGGTGCATCTGATGAAGCACCAGGCAGAAATAAGATCTGTTTCCAGCTCTTCCTTCAGCTATCTGATTTAGACAAGAGCAGATCAAAGGGACTGCATTATTTGTGTACAGCGGAAGCCACAGGTTATCAGGTTATTATGAAGTGTATCAGGTTACTAGCAGTTCTAACTTGTGTTTTGTTTTATTTTTTTTCCCCTTAAACACAAAATCAAGGGATCTTTCAAACGTAGCCAACATGATTTTTTCTTGCTTAGCAGTCACACAAGTTATATTTAGTTCTGATGAAATACTCTGCCTTGCTTAAAGGTACAGAAGCAATGGCCCATATGGGATTGAAACAAACATACACTTTGTTTAAATTAAGTTGAATTACCAAACCAGTATACCACACAGTGTATATGCATGTGCACCCACACATACATGCATGCACACAACAGTTACCCCTGCTCCCTTCATTACATTACTGGCATTTAACAGACACTTTTATCCAGAGAGACTTATATCAGTTACAGGTGTACAGTGTCATCCATTTATACAGCTGTATATTTGCTGAGGCAATAATGGGTTAAAAACCTTTCCCAAGGGAACTGCAACAGTGCCTCTGTGGGGATTCAAACCGACAACCTTTCGGTTACAAGTCGTGCTCCTTAACCACTGTGCTACACTGTCACCCTTCATGTTCCTCTGTTCTGCTGCCTCAGGTTAAGGAGGTAGCAGGAATCACAGCTTCTGCCAGATGACAAGGTTTGCGAGCTTTTACTGTTCATAGTAATATTTTAGAGGATGTAGAGAAACAGATCATCATCAACATAAACACACTGCCCTCCACAATCAGGATTCTTTTGCCGTTAACCGCCGTTAACAAAGTACATCATTTCAGGTTTAAGAGACATGCTCGACATCACTTGGACTGTGGAATATGTTCATTAAATCTACTTGAATAATGTATTTATCAAAAGCCTTGATTTCTGTGGTAGATCTTCCTTTTCACAGCTCCTTAGATTAGGTGATATGGCACTGGGAGCGTCTTCGTGGGCATCTGTGTGCTCTTGCATGCATGTGTGTGTGGGTGTGTGTCTGTGTGTATCTGTGTGTGCGTGCATGCATGTGCAACGTGGGTGTGTTTGTATTTAATGTGCGTTAAACTGTTAGCGTGTTCTGAGGAGGAGAAAAAGGTGAAAATCCTGTGTAGGAGCAGGTGGGTGGAAAATAAAGGACTTCAGATCCATTAGAAATCTTTTTCCTGCAATGTGATATGAAAGACCCCTCCAACTCCCAGCATTGTGTTTCTGGGGACTGCACTCCCATGCAGCACGGAGATAAAAAGACCCGCTTGTGTGGAGACGTGTGCGTGTTTACAGTGTCCTGTGGATAACCTGCCACTTCGTGCCAAGGCTCCTCGAGCGATTAACTAAACAGTTCATTCTTTTCATGCTGAAAAAAGTAAAAAAAAAAGAAAGAAAAATCTGTCTGAAATGGAGGAAAGGCATTAACAATAATCCTGACAAGTGGATAAAAGAACAATGGCTCCATCGATTCCTTGTCGCCTAATGACCGTGTGCCGTCTTCATTAAAAAGAGGTCATGGAGGATGGGAAAAAAATTTAGAAATAATAACCGCTATCTTTATTCATCACCTCGAGCGCAGTCCCAAACACTCCGCGGGCCGCGGCGCTCAAATTGTTTTGGGCACCTGTCATCTCCCATGATAATTAGTAGGCGGATGTCTAAATCATTTCCATCAGGAAGAGGGAGGATTGTCAGGGGGCCTCACTGGATCTGCGCCCCTCGTCCCTGCTGTGAGGCAGTGGAGGATGCTTCGCTGCCTGATTGTAATTGTATGCAGTAGTAGGTGTATGTACAGCCAGTCATCCTTATTGACAGCGCCTGCTTATTTGGATGACAGGGCCCGTGTGTGGCAACAGACAAGCAGACATACATTTTGAATCGCCTGAGTCAATTCTAACAATAACTACAATAATGCAATACAACAACAATACAGTTTATGTTGTCCATGCCAGAATGCTGACGACATGGATACTATTCCTTATAAAGGAGAGGGTGGACCCACAGCATGTCAAGAACACGCCCCCCCCCCCCCCCTTCCTCCCCCCACCCACTGCCCTGTTATGGAAGTGCCCTATACTGTTTGAATCAGAGTTTTGGTATGTAGAGGTCCTTGGGCTGCCACTATGTGTCCGTTTATTGAGAAGTGGGTGGAGCAACTCGAACTATGTCACACTCCCCACTGCTCACTGCCATTGCCGTGCTCCTTGCACCACCAGACTAGTAAGAAGGCGTGGCCAGATCTCATGAGAAATCTGTGCACAGCAAGGCAGCTGTGGTGTCCAGCCCTGTCCTTTGGACCGTTTCTGATGATGCAGAATTCACACTGCCACTGTGGAACTCAAACAGTTTCTCCTCCAAACAGCAAATAGTTTCTCCTCCTCTGCTCCTTGTGTTGCACGTTTCGATTTGCACAGTACATTTCACATTCAAGTCAGGTCTGTATTCCAGATGCATACTTTGTTTACATTTTGTTTGACCCTAGCAACCCCATTTTGTGTAGCCTCTCTACGCGGAAAATGGTGTCTCCATTTTTTATCCAACACCTGTCCGCACACAGAGCTGCATGTGTTTTTAAAATAAGCTCTGCCTGTCTGTAATCTCATTTTCCATTTCATTGTTTCATGAGAACTACAGAGGGAAGTGGGAGAGTTATGAATACAGTTGCCGGGTTAGTCTTTGTGCACAGAACAATGTCGTGATAGCGCAGAATGAAGCAGCAGGACCTGGAGGAGAGAATGCACCCCACCCCACCTCCCCTCACCACACCACACACACACACACACACGCACGCACACTCTATCCAGCCCCCCCACCATCTCTGAGGCTCGGGGCAGAGCAGCAGCTGGCATGGTGACTGTGTGACTCAGACCTCATGGCGTGGGCTGCCAGTCCACACATGCGAGCAGCTGCTTCTCCGGTGCAGGTATCGTGACTCCGGGGACGTGGCTTGTAGCGGAGACGTCTCCCTCCGCTGAGCTTGACAAGGACACCTCCCGCGCCGCCCTCGCGCTCTTCGATCCGTTCGGCCGGAGGTGCAGGACGCAAGGTCAGCCTGTCGGGGGCTTTTGGGGAGGGTAGCTGTTTCTAGTGGATGCCCCCCCTGCTCTGAGTCACAGTGTCCTCTGCCCTCAGCTTGTCACCCGCCATGACTTGCAATAAACGCATCACTACTTCACCACAGTGGAAAAAGCCACCAAAGTCTGAATCCTGCCGAGCTCCTGAGGTGTGGACACTCAACCCTCATCCTGCAGGCTTTCATCATCCAGGCACCTAACCACCTGAGCTAATCACCATATTCACTGATCCCAGGTCAGCTTCCCCCACCTGTTCTGAGTGCCAGAGACCTGGAAAATATGTTGGATTGTAGCCAGAGATGATGGCTCCTATTCCAAGAGGGAAATGGGTCATAGTCAAGTGAACAGAAAGTGGAGCATCTAAATGTCAACCTACAGTGTAGCACTTATTTGACAACCAGGCCTTTCCCTGTCACTATATATAGCTGGCACATGTTCGTTTAGAATGTATATACTCCCATTGCTAAGCCAAGCAGTGACATTATTCTTGCCTGCTTCATTTCCCTGTCTAGCACTGTACATTTTTGTACTGGTAGGAGTTTCCACTGGCAAAATTAAGAGTCACACCTTTCATCAATGTGTTAAATATTTACATGTGCTAAATTGAAAAAAGGAATACATTTAGGAATACATAAAGTAAGGGCGCACTGAGTCACTTTCCTTATTAACCAGTCTCTTAATTATGAGTGAACAAGACTGCAGTCACCTGTCATTGGTAGGAATAGTTCTTCTGTAAAGATGGAATGATCCCTTTTTTCATTCATTCATTGTCATGGAAGAGGACAGTATTCTCAGTTTGGTTGAATTCCTCAAATACACTTTATGTATTCCTAACTGGAAGGTTCTGTAGCAGGTGTCCTTTTCCCCTGCCTGCTTCCATGAGCCGGTCCTCTCTCACAGGGCCCGGCACAGTTCCCCCCCCCAGCAGAGGCGATGTCGGAGTGCTGCTGATGTGAGAATGTGGGACCGGAACTGTCCGCAGTGCTGAAATCTCACCCAGGCGTTTTATAACCAGTCATCCACAGCCAGGACGGTGCCGCTCTGGGAGTGACTCAAAGGGGACACCTCTGAGCTGTTCTCTGGAACATTATCAATATTTCACCACTGTTATCCCTGAACATGGGTGCCGAATCTGAGCTTTAGTTAATGTTTAGGTTTTCTGAAATATTTGACAATGAACCCCAGAGGAAGTGTTCAGTTGGTTGTATTGATTACGCATCAAGCGAATAAGCACTGCAAGACATTTATACAATCTTGGTACGTCCAGCCAAACACTTTCACTGCGTTTCATTTTCTTATGTAACCACATCCGTGCCAGTGGCTCCTGAGATCTGTCTCGCTGCTGACAAATGTAATCCATTCAAGAGCTGACATTCTTTAAGAGGACAGGTCTTTGTTGGAGTATAATCTTTCAAAGTATGCTAGACAAGAGAAGCACATTTAAAGCAAGGCTTCGTCACATTGATGGCTTTGCGTCCCCTTGCTCTGGTCCTTTGAGATCCTCCTGTAAGACTATTCATTTGAGCCAACCAAAGCAATTTCTTAAAGGAATGCTCTTCTACCAGAATAAGTGGGTCGCAAAATGTTCATTGCATCAACTTTTAAAATTGTACTTGGGTTTACTGAATGTGCTCAGGCTTTTTATAATTGACATTATCAATTTGCTCAGTGGTGGGCTACACATTCTTAAATGCTGTGTAGGCCATGTGGAAATGACTAAACTGGGTTGTAGAAGTTACAGGAATATTACCCCCATCAGCTTCTACAGAATGTGAGTATACTTCAGTTGAGACACAAAGGTAGATATTTCAGAGGGAGAGGAGGTAGATATCAACTGAACTCTCTGCTTCTTGGTTTGTCTGTGTGTCAGTTTTGCAGTGTACCTGCCTCGTTTTGAAATACATTTCTTTTCAGATATGAACACAGCAATGACACCAATGGCTAACTAGCAGTATTGTTCTTACAACAGTCGAAATGAAACACATTGAACCTATCATCTTGCTATTAGCTTGTGAAGTAGACAGCAGAACAATGAGGGGAATCATTTGTGTTTTACGTCTGAGCTGTAAAAACTACTTTCAGCAGTGTTATTTTTAATTATGTGTGTGGAGGGACTTATTAGCCTCCTAATTTGTTTGTGTTCTTTTTAATGTAAATCAGAGAAAGAAAAAAACACCAATTAGTTTACTTCCCTGCTCTCTAAACAATGCAAATGGCAAACACGCTCTCCAACTTACCAGAAACAAAGGAGCTTTAGAGTGACACAGGCAGCATTTGTACATTTTTTCTTACTACAACATTATGAGACAGAACCCCCTGAGAGTTAAAATAGACAAGAAAAACCCCTGCACGTCACACAGAGGTTGAAATGATCTGATAGGAGATGGTAATTAGGGGCTCAGTTCTGTTTAAATGTGAAACATATTGCTTGGTGTAATTTTCACTTTGTCAGTACTTCTCTGACCCATACTAAAACAGAATGTTTTTGAGAATTTTACTGACCTTTATAAACCTGGGAACCTGTAACCCAGAGGTTGCAAGTTCTGTTCCTAGGAAGGGCATCACTGTTGTACACTTGAGCATGATACTTAAACTGATTTGCATGCAATAAATAGGCTATAAATAAACTTGCAATATGTAAAAGGTAAGACTGACAGACAGACAGTCTGGGGGAGCTGGGAGAGGATATTCTGCAGCATGCTGGCTCCACCCGCTGGTCACTTGACCAGCTCATTGGCTGCTCTGGTAGAATTGAGACACACCTGGATCCCATTGCCATTATTTAAGATAGCACATGTAGCAGCCATAGCATTGCTAGATTGTGAGAGATAGGACTAAAAACTATAGAAGTGTAATTATGGCTCTTTTGGGGGAGAGTGCCCTTTTCAATATTGAACTGTGCCTGCGTGAGAACCCGATTAGAAGATGAATCTTGCCTGAGCCTGCGTGCCACCCAGAAACTATGTGTCTGTTTGTGTGTGTGTGTGTGTGTGTGTGTGTGTGTGTCTGTGTGTCTGTATGTGTGTGACAGAGAGAGTGATTCAGTCCATGGTTATGGGGATGGACACCAGCTGAAAGAATCACAATGAGTGAGGTTTATTCCCCATTTTTATCCTGTCACAATAAAAGTCCCCTGGATCCACTGGAGAAACAGTACTTTGGACTTTTGTCTTGTTATTCCACACTGACCTGGAACTCACTCTCCCTGCTCTGATATGGGATATGCTTGGAAAAGTATATCTGACAAGTAGATAAATAATGTAATGGACTGAGATTCACTGCAGGACCGGCTTTACTCAGGGGCCTGAGTCATCACTCTAAAGGACAAAAAAGAGCAAGACGGTCATTTCCTATCTGCAGTTAGGGGCCGCCTTAATTTTGTAGAGTATGTAATTATATATAATTTTTCTGTGAACCATTTTTATTGTTTTGACAAGCTGTAGAGAAAAAACACAGCTATCTAGATATATCATGTACAGATATCTATTTACAGACTAGCTGGAAGTGAGCACAGTGAGACTGAAACAAAACAAAATAGACAGGGGGTACCCTTAATATGTGTACACAATAGCAATAGCATACACAAACACAATAGCAATAGACAATACACAGACACAATAGCAGTACAGACCAAATTCACATTTACACCTTTCAGAATATGTTAGTGGAAGCTCCCATCTTCCAGCATTAGACCATAAAGTATATTTATACATATTTAGTTAAAGACACAGTCTGGTTTCTTTGAGATATTGTGATGAAATAGAAAGGTTTCCAGCGCAGCGAACAAGATGCATGCTTGCATTTGCGCCTGTTGCAATGTGACTCTGGATACGGCCCTTTATGTCCACTTTCACTTTGCATCACTCACAGCTCCGCAGCGCTATAAGAGTGGAGCTGTCTAAGTCAGCAAGCAGTTTCCATGACTTTCATTTCCTTCCCTTTCATCTTAATTACGCAGTCAGCACTGACGGCACACCGGATTCCGAATGCTTTGCTTATTGTTGTTGAAAGAAAAAAATGTGTTTCAAATCAGATGAAAAATGCCATGCTAGTCTGGCGTAAAGAAAGTGTAAAACCCACAATTAAAATGCCATCCAAAACGTGTTAATCCACAGATCAATTGACACATTTCAAATTCAAATATGAAAAACAAACAAAAACAGACAAAGGAGCAGGAAAGGAATAGCTCTCAGATCTGCGAGATAGCGAGCGCAGATGTGATAGATAGAAGGCACCGCTCCTGATAGCAAAGACTGCATTTAGGGCCGCTGGCTGCAGGCAGGATCTCCTGGGGGTGGGTGTGCTTTGTTGGTGTTCGTTAAAATGCTGTTGCTGTGCACGTTTGTAAATGCAGGCCAGCATTTTTTATCATTCCCCGAACAGCTTGCCATAAAGAGCTCATTATCATATCGCTCACCCAGTACTTTCCTCCCCAGAAAAAAAACACACAGGAGGGGAGAGATGAGTTAGCCCAGATTAAACACAGCACCTAGCAAAAATTGTACCAGCTCAGAAGAAAATACCAAAAAAATCCCACTGTTCCAGACAATGCCAGGCTTCCAGCTGCACCATTGGTGCCTACACCTATGGGAAACAGCTGGATTTAAAGCCAAACACGCCTTTTTGATTATGCAGTTTGGATAAAGGGATGCATTTGGGGCCCAAATATGTTGCAGCAGTGTTATATTTAAAGTGATAGAAAATGCTTTTTCTTCTTTCTTTCTTTTGTTCTTTCTTTCCTTCTGTACAGATATTGCAGTACAAAATGGCTGTTTCATATTGTTGGCATTCTTGATTTTTGGCAAGCATATAATATGTGCCCTTATTTTCATTGCTGCTGTACTTTAGGCAAATGCATAAAGGAGAGTGACAAACTGTTGATAGCTGAATCCATTTGTCACATCAAAAGTGGGTAGGCAAACCCTCTCCATCCAGCAATTTCATTACCACACTCTCCCCAGAAATAGCTTGCATTTTTCTTAATAAGGAACATTTATCTAGCTGGTCGGCTTCAATCACATAATTATATTGGAGGGCTGCGCCTCAGAGACTTAGATGATAACATTCTGATTCATATCCAATGACACATGTGCATCAACATAATCACAGTCTATTTGTGCACAACATCATATATTTCTTCCTCTGCATGACACGCATATGCATATCTCTGACAGTGTTAAGGCTTGAGTCTCATATTGCCAACAAATCATTTATATTTCACAAACAATACCATACCAGAACAGATGTTACTCATGAAATATGAATCTGAATTCACTGAAACAGGTTTGGTAATAGCACACCAGTCTTCGAAATATATGATGCATCATCACTTAAAATAATTTTTGTGACACCTTATGAAGTATATGGACTGTGTACCGTGAGGATTTATTAAACATTATGGAAATTGCATTTTTTTTCATAAAGAGTTGAAGTAACTCTTAAGGGCTTCCAACAATACTGAAATGTACCACTCACTGTCGCTACAATGTTATGTAAGGTTCAGAGTGTCCTCCTTCAATATGGACAGTGGCATTATGGATTGATGGGTCCAGGGAAACTGGATAAACTGGAAATCTCACAGTGGAAAAAAAAAAACACGTTCAATTACCACACTGGCCTAAACAGAAGTCAGAATCAAGACGATAATGGCCCACGCTCAAACGAAAGAAATGGGGAGATGGAAGGTAAACACAGCAGCATTCCTTACTGTGAAATTTTGAAAGGTCGGCCATGTGGCACTGGGAACCCACAGCCGATAGGGTGCCTGTCTCTGATCCACTCTGTTCTCTCCACAGCCAGGCTCCTTGCAGTCCCCACGCATTCCTTTTCACGCAATTACATTATAATTTGTGCAACAAAGGCCCTTATGCAAGGCTGGTTCCTGACTAGTACATTTCATAACCCACTCATACAGCTATTTTTTTTTTTTGGTGGCAAAGTTGAATCATCAAGGACATGACAGGCGATGCCTCACACTTGCATCTCTAGATACATCAGCAATTCCTTGCCCGGTATTCAGTCTCATGACCCTTCCAAAAATTGTCCAGCGGTCTAACCATTGCTCCACATGTGAGGGTGACCCGGTAGGCACGCACAACAGCCCATGGCTGCAGGGGTGGAGGGACGGGGGGGGGGGGGGGCGTGCTCGTGGCTGCGGTTGGCTGTCCTCTTCCCCTTATGCGTTCTGTCCCTCTCTAGTGGAAGAGCAGCTAGGAGAGCTGTAGTGGGCTAATTGGCCTGCAGCTGGGTTTTGCCTGGCTGAGCTCTCCCACACAGTGGCACCGCTGACCCGCCCCGAGAGGACACTCTCCCAAAGAGGCCGAGGTGGCTTCAGCCACCCCCGAGAGCAGCAGAGGGCAGCGGAGGCAGAGTTCTTTATTCCTTTCATTGTTATTATTGTTATTACGGAATCATTCATTTGACCCATTAGCAAGCGCAGCTTAAAAGGCTGCCATGGCAATACACATTTAATGCATATCACAGGAGCAAACTGACTGCTGGCAGAGAATAAATGGTAACACTGTGCAGCACTAGCATAATAGTCCTAAAACACAAGCATACCATAGCTACTTCTTAAGTGTACATGTGATGCCTAGCATTTATGCTTAAGAGCAACATAAATATATTAACATCACGTAGACTCTGATAATGGTCTTCAAGTGTAACATTGCCTTATATCACTGCATTTACATGCTGCTGTCTAATGATCCAGTAGAACAGTGCATTGCATCAATGCTAGCATGCTCAAGAGTACCTAACAATGATCTATGAGAGCAATGTATGGTCCACAAGCCCTACTGGTGCGTTCTTTATTATCTCGGGTAGCACGTTTGAGGAGATGAATCCTTGGTGATGGAGAAACATATCTTGCTTGAGATGCCTGTTGTTATTTTCCCCTTAATGCAAAGAGAACAGAAGACTCCCTTCCTCCTTAAAGTCAGAACTGGGCTTTAAGGGTTTACAGTCTTTATGCCTGTGAGGCTGTATCTGTTGTTCCTGAGAGCTAAATTGAATCAAATGTGTCATTATGGGAAGGTAGAATGCTTTTCAGTGGTGCTTTCAACAATACCTTTGCTTTTCCTGCCTCTTCTACGTTAATGTACTGCTCTGTACATTAACTGTTGTCTTTAAATAACTTTTCAGATGGAAGTTACCAGAACCATGCTTCAAAGATCTCCATTAGAGGGAATGTTCAATTTACATTACTTTCTTGGAAGATTATGTATCATTCTATGTGCCCTCACGCCAGTGGCAAAATGCATGTTTGCCTTGTACTTCTTTGGAAACTTTCACTTACTGGATTATTACATACAGATCCAAATGTTACAAGATGATGGCTGCAGAATTTGATGCATCAAGCGCTTTCATTATCACATGCTTCACAAACATTAAAAGCCATTAAAAGTTAACACAATCTTTACAAAGTGAAGATTTACAGCTTGGAATGGGCATTGAGGAGAGGAAAAGGGAGGTCTGTGTACTGGAACAGATGCTTCAAATGTAAACTTGTCCCACAATGCACCACAGCAATGCAGACAACATCCCAGGATTGTGGGATTGGAGGACACGCTGATGTTCACTGACATTATCAGAGTAACTGCTTGGAGTAACGTGTCATAGTGACAAGTTGACAAGGCCCTTACCGACAAAACCCACCCTAGTGAACAAAGCTAACTGCATTCAGCTGCCATAGAAGCCTGGTCATCGTTGAAGAATGATACAGGTCAGGCTCAAACCCGGGCTTGAGCTGTAGAGCTCAGCCTGCGCTGAGCAAGAGCCGTAGCTGGCTGATTCTCTCAGCAGCCTGGTGGTGACTTTAAGGTGTATGTGATTTCATTTCTCCTGGTTTACCAGTCGCCATAATGCAGCCACCACTTTCCTTATGCAGCAAATCTCTTCTGTTTTGTTGGATGCACTTTGCGTTTGCACGTTGGAAGTTGATCAGTTCAAGACCTTTTTCTAAATGACAAAATGTGAAGGTGAATGTAAAAACTCTGCACCTCAGAGACTGCGTGTGGCAGAAAGGGATTTCAGGTGATTTCAGTATTATAAACAGAAGCACACTGAACAGGCATTATGAGACACTGGAAACTAATGACTCTGTGCTAAGCCTAGACGTATGTCAACATGCATTCAGTTTATATTTAAAAACCAGCAGCAAAACAAAGTAACTGTTGTTTAATTATAGTATGATTCAATCAGGGAGGTAAGTGTGCTGTTCTCATTGTGGATAAACTCCACATCTCAAGACATATATGTGGAAAATTACATTATGATGTAGTGTATGTAATGAACATACAGGAACATACACTTTGGCTTATGAATAAAAGTTACTCTAATGGTTGATCCTGTGTTGATAATGAGACCATGGATGTTTTAAGGGACGTGAAATAGACACAAATTATACTGAACATGAGACACACTACGTAACATTTCTCTGTACAAGGTGGGCAGAAGTATGGCGTAGTGGTAAGGAGCAGAGTTCATAACCAAAAGGCTGCTGGTTCAACTCTCTGCTGGGGCACTGCTGTCGTACCCTTTGGCAAGGTATTTAACCCAAAATTGCCTCAGAAAATATCCAGCCGCATAAATAGATAGTATGTAACATTGTAACCTGTGTAAGCTGGATAAGAGCATCTGCCAAATGACGGCAATGTAATGGTATGTTCAGGGTAAATGCTCAGCATCGGAAGCTGGGGAAGCTGCTTTTTCGCATCACCACGAAAGCAGGCAAGGCCGCAGCTGGTGGGCCTGACTGCTGGTGGCGCTGACCGTCCCCAACATGCAGTCCCCAGAAAACACCCGGCACTGGCGCGCCTCTCACTGCGCTCACGCTCTACATCCAGAGTCAGGAGAGGGATGGTTATACTGCCTGCCACCCTGCGCCCCCTTCCCCACCCCGCAGCTAACACTGCATCCGTGCCTGAGAGTTCAGCCCGGCCGACTTCTACGCGTCTGCAGCCGCTTCCTCCCTCATTTCCAGCTCCGGGCCTCATTAGCATTTTCTAACAATCAATATGTAAATGGAAAGTTCCACAGAGGAGATTTATTTCTGTCCCGTGTTTTTTTGCTGATTAGTGGGAGCAGCACTCCGGCTTGATAATTGGTGACACTGCATAGCATTAAAGACTTAGCTTAGTGTCTTATCGGAGCGTGGCAGCTCCGAACAGACAGCGCCACTCCGGCTTCTGACTGTTTCCCCCGACAAAAAACCTGGTCGCCGTTGTGAACTGACCGCATAATGGAGGAGTTGAGTCGTTACTCTAAAAGCCTGTGGTTTTTTGTTTAGAAAAGATACGCTAACATGTGCCCACACTATGTATTCATAATGTCTTGTCAGGTTAGAAATTACAGACTGTGAGCCCCCCTATATACGTACAGTGATAAACAGTGCACTGACTTAATCCAGCTTCTGACACATTGATGCCTTGTTCTGTTGATAAGCAGGTTCATATTAGCTCCTTTGTGTGCTTCTCTCTTGGCTCATCATTCAGAAGGTGACATCACCTCTCAGACTAATGCAGTGCAGTGCTTATGCGACGGTCAGAGTCACACAGGCATATCACGGACACATGTGAATTACGGAAATGAGAACCTAAAAGTTCCAAAAAGGCCAAAATCCAAAATGTGCACTCTTTTTTCCCCCAAAAAAGACAATTGCATAAATAAGATGATCACTTTTGAAGCAGAAGTTTGCCATTTGATGTGGGTGCATTGGTACTAATCTTGGAGTCTTAGGGATTCATGAAGGTAACACACAGTCTCTGTTGGACATCATAAACAGGAAAAAAGGTAGAGATGGGGGGAGGATGCTGTGAGGAGCTGATGCTGAAAGCAAATAGTAATAGGGATTTTTATATTGACAAACAGATCTGGTTTATCTAAGGTTCGCTAATTACGTAGGGAAGGTCTGAAAATTCTCCCCTGAATCTCCCCCCTGGCAATTTTTTAAATCTTTTTAATATTTTTTTTAAAGGAAAATATCACCCCCCACACCCTTTCATTCACACTGGTGTTTATCACTGGAAGTATATATCCAACATCTATCCAAGGCAAATAGGGCAAGTTTGCAAGCTGTACACCTCCCAGCCCAGGGATCAGTCTGAATAAGAAATACATTTACATTTATTCATTTAGCAGACGCTTTTATCCAAAGCAACGTACAAAAGTGTACACATAGTGGGCAAACAACAGGCACAGGCACAAGGGCAAGATATGTACAGGTCATACAATGCAGATAGTGCTGAAGCTGAGCACAAGGTCAATGTAGCAAGACAGAACTAATCTGATCTAAGGTTACATATATCAAATACAGTCACTGGGACAATAAAGTGCTGCTATACTACCTAGACAAAGATGTGCTACAAATACAATGTCAGAGATAGTGCTACAAGTACAACCCAAGAATCTTTTACAAGGTCAAAACGGCAAGGGTGTCAGTCCAGGTAGAGTCTGAAGAGGTGTGTCTTCAGCCCACGTCTGAAGGGTTTGAGTGAAGGAGTTGTTCTCGAGGGGGAGGAGTTCATTCCACCACTGGAGGGCGATGATAGGAGCATGGGCCTTTCGTCCTGTTGGTGGGAGGAGGGAGGCGTCCAGATGCGGCAGAGCGAAGTTGCCGAGCAGGTGCGTAGGGTAGGAAGAGGTCCTGGAGATAGGTCGGAGCGATCTTTTTTGCAGCAGAAAAGGTCAGGGTCAATGTCTTGGTGCAGGCTGGGAGGCCTGCAAGGAGGGCATTGCAATAGTCCAGGCGGGAGAGTGCAGTGGCCTGGACAAGCAGCTGGGTGGAGGAGGTGGTCAGAAAAGGGCAAATCCTCCTGATGTTGAAGAGAAAGAATTGACAGGACCGTGTTGTCTGCGCGATGTAGTCGTTGAAGGCCAGCCTGTTGTTGAGGGTGACACCCAGGCTCTTCACTGATGTAGAGGAAGTTACTGTGGTGCTGTCAACAGTAACTGAGAGCTCTTGAAGAGGAGAGAGCTTGGCCAGGATGAACAGTAGAGTAAGTAAAATGTCTGAAGGAAGCAACACCCGAACCTGCATTCTTTTATCCAGAAAAGCAGCAGCTAGGAAAAGCCACCTAGCTAAACAGCCAAAGTTACAGTATACTCTACACAAATTTGAACATGCCCCATTAAATTCTCCGTTTTGCAAGCCCTGCCTCTAAAACTATTCAGGTGATTGGCTAACCAATCAGACACCAGGGAAGCTGACACATTCTCATGCCCCCCCCCCCCTCCCCCAATTCTCCTATTATCTTAATTTAATCTTTAATTCTCCTCAATTATCTGTTCAATTAATAGAAGCACAATGGTAGAGACACTATCATAGCACTTCTATACACCTCCTTAAAAAGGGGATATTTGCTAATGTGTTTTTTTTCCCACAGTACTGAATATAGGTATCCATTTCTATGAAGGCCACTACATAAGAACTACATAAAGCTTTCATAAGTGCTAAATAACACTGCCATAAGCACTACATAAACATTCATGTCAAATAACCGTCATAGTTTGTGGTATGTCAATATCACCATCCATGTCAAATGTAGATTTACCAATCTAGAATGTCATGATAATTCCATAGACCACATCATGCCTTTCTATTGGACTTATTAAGGTGCTACTTATTTCTTGTGAATACTTTATGTAATTCTTGTGTAGGACCCTTCATTGAAAGTGTCACTGTAATGTGTCCATTGATTGGCACAGTGAGTCTTTACCTCCTGTGTGTTATCCTTGGAAGAGGTGTTATCTGTGAATCCAATAAACCTCACGCTTTTAGACAGCATCACTTTGGAGCTTTGTCTTGTGTCAGTACGGAGCAGAGTTAACACTTTCTCTGGGCTGACGGACACAGACTGCCCACAGCGAGTGTCACATCCCGTCTAGACCTAACAACCTGTCAGAAGAAGATCTGAGTGAGTACTACTGTCGGACAATTAGTATATCTGATTTCATCAGAGGTTTCAGAATGAAGAGAATCAATTAAAACACCAGCAACTGTAATCAGTGCATAAACAGTGATGTATGTACATAAGAATGGCTTGCTCACTTTCCCTCCTCCCTCCCCCAGGGATTGCTCACTGCATAAATATAAACTTGATAATATTTTCTGTTGATCTGCTTCTACTGGGAACAATTTCTGTAATGTGCAGCCTCCTTCCTTTGTTTCAAATAAAGATGGTAAACAACATTAATATGTTTTTGTTGGGGTTTGAAGCAAGTAATCATACCATGAAAAAATACTCCTGACACATTGATATTGGTAAAATATTACTGTTCTTGTGCAGCTTTGCATATAACTTTGTTTTGTGTGTGCCTCTCTGTGGATGTATGTGTGTGTGTGTGTGTGTGTGTGTGTGTGTGTGTGTGTGTGTGTGTGTGCGTGTGTGTGTACGAGAGACTGTGTGTGTGGATATGTCTGTGTGACAGAAAGAGACTGCATATGCATGAGAGACTATGTGCATATGTATGAGTGACAGAGAGACACTGAGTGTGTGTGTGTGTTTGACACAGAGACTATACGTGTATGAAAGAGACTAAGTGTGTTTATGTGTGTGTGTGCGTCTGTGTGTGTGACAGAGAGAGCCTGTATGTGTGTGAGACTATGTGTGTTTGTGTGAGACAGATTGATACTGTATGTGTGTACGCATATATGTGTGTGTGTGTGTGTGTGTGTGTGTGTGACAGCCCTCTCGCTCCTCCATCTCTGTTCAAATGGGCCAGCACACCTTGCTGCTCTCGGGGCATAACGGCTGAGAAAATTGAAGTGTTGCGCAAGCCTTTTCCCTCCAATCTCACCGCTCCCGATTGTCAGTCAATCATCCACCCCTGAGCCTGATATCACACCACACCACGCAGGCGTGAGGGCAATGCAGTCTCAGGGCTTACAGCTGCCGAGAGAGCTGCCCCCTCCACGCCACAGTAAAACCCTGACGGGGTGCCGCCGGGAACGCGCGACCAAAAAGAGCCATGTCGTTCGCAGGCAGAAGAGGCAGGGGCTGTGTCTATTTGTCATGCCTTCAGGTGAAAAAAAGATGAGTTCTCACTCGGAATACAGATTTCTGGATCCGCTGCTCTGAGGATATTCTCACAGATGAAAAAAAAAAGCTGCGTCTTCTTCCTGTCGCCTCGTAATCCTGACGCCTCATAACGTGCGCCTGCCCGGCGCTCCCCTCCCTCTGATTAAATCTCTCTCACGTCTTCCTGAGAGGCGGCTGGTGGTGTGGGAGCGAGCTGCCTCTGGCGCCGTGTTGTGGGAGCCGCCGCGCTAGCCGACCGTTAGCATCGCTAAGAGCCGTGCGTTATTTAAATTGACAGTTTTTCATCTCCCCGCCTCGCGTGCGCAGTCGGAATCCGGAGGGCCTGAGGCCTGAGGTGGGAGATGATTCCAGAACAATGATATTGCGGGCGAGGGCTCCATGTGCGAGACAGGCGTAACTGAATGCGCTGGAATGGCACTTTAATTTCGAGTGTGTATATTAATTTTCGTCACCAGAGACTGAAATGTCAGACTAAGACACCAGAATGGATGCAAGGACGGCGTCAGCCACGCTTCCAGCTGAAACTGGTAATTGCAGCAGACAGCAATCTGTACAGCGCAATCTCTGGGTTTGACAACGGTCTATAGGGAAGGTGGAGGGGGGGTGGAACACAACAGCTGGCAAAGTCAAGGCAAGGTCATTGTGTTCAGGCTTCATTGTGATGTCATCAGTGTAACCGTGCCCCTTATTTCCCAGAGGCCTCTTCTTCCATTGTCATGGTGTTTAGGGGCCAGTCAACAGGACAGCGTGGTGTGAAAGGTTATCACGCACAGCAAACCCTTTGGTGAAATGTTATGACCATGAAAGTGCCCGTAACACAACATAACATTACATTAGAAAAGATTTCAATCAGTAAGACTTGTTCTGATGTATGCACATATATCTGTTCTTAAACAGTTGAATTATCAGGGAATATTGAAAGGGTAATGCATATTATTGAACTGTGCTATGATTTGAATCTTTGATATACAGCATGCATATCAAAGATGTACATATAAAATGGGGTTTAGCTCACTGTAGGAAATCATAATGTCTCCAGCAAGAATATAAATTAGCCTTTGGTGAAGAAACGCTGGGGTGAGAGATCTGAAGCTTTAAACCCCCCCACCCCCCCTCTGGTATTATAGAATGGCTTTCCCAGGTCATACAGCATGAAGTATATCATACTCTTTAATGAACTCTGTACAGCGAACGATCTCAGAGCACATTACAAGGTGCGAAATCTCAGTAGGCTCACTGGAAATGGATCGGTGTTCTCGATTCCTGTGGGGCCCCTCAAGCGCTTTACGGGAGGGGCTGCTTCATCTGCTGAGATGTAGCCTGTACTCACGCTGAAGTCACGCTGCCTAAACCAGACTGCAAGTAGTAAGTAGTAGATGTGTGTCCGCTCAGGAACATGTAGCAAAATACATTTCAAAGCATGCAGAGTCTCATGGAAATTAGTTTTGCATACATAAATGGTGCGCATCAAAGAGAGAAGGATGTTTGAACTCGCGTGTATTAAAACAGATATGTCGGCGGCTCAGCGTTGTTCTCAAATGCAAGTGAAGTGACAGCGTAATTACTGTGATTTCAAAGATAGCTCTGGTCCCCTTTGTTTTGTCTATCCGTTTGTTCCCTCGCTGGAAACTCTTTCAAGTAGGTTGTCATAAACTAATTAACAGCCAGGATGAAGGATAACACTATCTTTCTGTGTTTATTTTGTCAACATTTGAGTTTTGAGTTGCATTTAAGTGCCCAAACGAGTTTTAATTGAACAATTTCAAAAGTAAGTCACGCAATGAGCAACAGGGTTATTCATTGCGAAAACTGCTTTGCGTAGATATACTTTTTTTCATTAGTGTGGATAATCCTCTCCTCTATGCATATGCCTTGTGATATTTTTAAATTGCGCATTAAATGGTATAGCCTACCATTCCTATATCCACTAATCTGAATAGCTGTGGTTGAATAACGGTTGTGAGCATGTTCAAATTTAGGTTTACCCACCATGCGCCACCTAACCCAAATGCAAAACCTTGCCATGTGACATCTTTATATAGAATATACTATACTAATCTTAACTGAAAAAGTTAGTTGCTTCCTGTGTAACTTTGGGGAAAAGCGTCTCAGCTTTCATGCATCTGTGCATACAACCCTTACAAGGGCGACATGACACTGTTACATAATAAATTAGGATGTTTTCAACCGGTGTGGTAGCTGCTTTTGTGTCTACGTTGGACAAAGTCCCCAGACACACAGATATACCATTTACCAAATCACATGAAGACAATTAAGTAAAATGTTATGAATTCCTGATCTGCAGTAGGCTGATCAGTATCACCGAAAGCTTTGCTGGAAGCAAATTTTGAGGTTAGCTGCTCTCATTTTGATTCTTACATTCTTGATAATTGGTATTGTAATATGCGGCTCACTGCAGCTGGATATTAATAAACACCGGGACATACACGGCATGAATTCCAACCATTTTCAGTTTGTTCTTTCAGTTTTGGATGCCACAGTAATAAATGAATAAACAGGGTACTCATGCCAGTATGAAGCCCATGTGTACCGAGCCTGTCTGAATCTAGAGACCTAGCCACATTCATCACTCCCATATGTGCTCTGTGCTTTCCCGGAGTTTTTGGGTGTTATACATCCGTGTCCTTGAGTCAACGCTAGTGGTGCCGTTTGTTAAGACGCGGGCTCACAATGCGGCGAAATAACAGCGAGCGCGCCGGGGGAAAAGGGATCTGCATATAAGCAGGGTGATTTTAATGGCCTGTCGGAGAGTTACTCGCTTCACCGCATTTTATGATGGCTTGTAATGCAGGTCGCTCCAGGTTTTCATTTTCCTCATACATAAATTGATGCACGCATATGCCAATTTGATTATTTATTTATTTATTTATTTGCCCATTCTGCCTCCGCTCTTCGCATTGACCGTAATAGTTATTACGTCGTAGGTCTGAAAGCGCAGCGGCTTCGGTAATTTGTCCGAAGCTGTGGGGGAGCGGGAGCGCGCCTCCTGCCAGTCTTCATCATGTCCAGAGAGGAGGAGGGTAGCGGGATTGGGAGCCCGTTTGCCTTCCCCCTCCAATTTAAAGCACGGACTTTGAGACAGGAATACGATGCACCATCGGAGAAGTGGACCAGAAGATGTAGGCAGACATTAGCCTTCATCTCATCAAACATTGCATTCATGTTCACTTCTGTAACAAAAAAAAAAAAAAAAAAGAAAATGTACATAAAGGTGACCTACTTTTGGTATGTTGAATTCCAAATCTTTGAGGAGTGAGCTGTCTGTGATAGAGATGAAATAATTTGGTTATACATAGATTAACATGTAAATTCTATGCAAATATTTAACCTATTTACCAGAGGAAGAAAAAAAAAAACATAAAGGCAAACTTCTAAACCAATGCATTAATACACGTCTAGTTGTTAGTTTTCAGAGGGTGTGCCACATTTCACAAATGTTATGTTTGTTGATAAACAGACTCTGTTGTCTGACCTAAAACCTGATACATTTCTCGAGAATAGATGCATAAACAGATGGACAGGTGAATTAATAAAGGTATATTAAAGCAAACACAGAAAAACTAATGATGGATTGGCCATTACTGCTGGCTTGGTCTTTGTTCCATATATTCAGCATTTTCCATGAATAAGTACTGCATACTGTTTAGCTTGTTTATGACTATGAAGTTGTGTTGCCATGTGCAAAATAATATACTGCTTCAGCCATCCAGAAGATGTGGTATTGTTACCAAGGTGATGCCTTCCTGGATATAATACACAGAAAAAAATCTCTCCAAATATCTTGATGGGCCAGTCATTCTGCATATGAATGTGTAATGTTCAGATCCTGTTTGCATGATTGAGGTTGAGTATTTAATTACAGCAATCAATGAAAAAGTACATCCCGTCAAATCCATTCAAATTTGCATCTCTGTAATGCATTAGTCACAGAAGGTTAACATTATGATAATAAGCCTGGCTTAAACGGCACTAAACACTCTGCTATTGTATACAATGAGAAAAGGAAAGTGCTGCATATCAATAGACAGATTTTCTACAGCGGAAGAAATAATTTTTGATAAGAATCGACTTGCAAACATGTATACTAAAGCTCCTCAATACAAATCAACATAGGTTTTTAAGCAACTTTAGTTCTCAGTAATTCTCAACAATGAGAAAAATTCACATCTCTTAAAATTCACCCCGAGTGCTGTAAATGAATCGGACAACAGCCCTAGGTACACAATATATTTTTCATTTCTGTCTTCTGTTCCCCAAACCCCTTCTCATGCCTGCTTTATACAGATTATTTTTCTCCCTCAACATAGTCTATAGAGGGCATTTCACAGATTTCCTCAATTAAAATTTTTATTGAATTTTCATAATGTAATACATTGAAAGATAACAATAAGAAAAAAAGGGATGGAAATAAATAAAAGGACAGAATAATAGCAGAATAAAATAAAATAACAATAATGAAAATAATAAATCTTATTAATATGGGGGGATATACACAAAGCATATTTTTCATTTCTGTTTCCTGTTCCCCAAACCCCTTCTCTGGTTTTCCAGGGAGCCCTTTTGTCTTTGTCTTTGGATATAAACCACTACCATGGTGCTATGAATATGTGCATGCCAGCCTTCTCAGCCTGGTGTATTTAAAACTGCATGTTTTTATTAGGACTGTCTCTGATTCAAAGCGAAGAATTTAATTGCCAAAGCAACATAATAGTTTATAAAGCAGCACATCACAGTTGACCTGTCCCAGGGTTTCTGCAAATTTACAGCAAATGACCTGTAAACCAATTAAGCACAGTTGAAGTTACTGTGGAGTGTGGGGTGTCGCCATGGTGATCCCTGGTACAATTACAGAGCACAGCACAGTTGGAATCTTAATTGCCATTTCATTACATTATTTATTTGCTTTGCAGAGACCCTTAGCCAGGGTTATTTGCGGAGCCCACACTTCACATACTTTACAGCCAGGTATTTTACTGAAGCTTCCTAGTTTAAATGTGTCGCCTAAGGTTACAACAGGTGAGTCTTCAGCATGCAATCCTTTGGTCACCTATCAAGACCACTAACAGTCAATGTGAATGTCACGTTAGGCACCACCTTTGGAGATGTGTGACTAGGACGTGCGTGATCTCTAGCATTGCACCAGTAAACTCTTTACATCGGCTCACTGTCTACATGGTATAAGCCTTGATAGAATGCAGTACAGGGTAATACTCTTTAACAACGCTGAATCAGGTGTCAGTTTCCTTTGCAGAGTCGCAGACTCTTCGCCAGCGCAATTCTGCTGCGTCAGATCCACATCTAACAGACTAAGGATCCGGACCCGGCAGATTGTTGCTGCTGGAGGAATCCGAGACGTGCTGTCATGTTCGATTCGCAGCGACGGCCCTCGCACGCGTACCGCCGTCGCCGGGGCCACGATCCGAGCGTCTGCCGCCTCTTTTTCGCTTTGTCTCCATCCTCACGGGCTCCTCGCGGCGTGTCATTATCGATTTTGGGCGCGGGGCTCGGGAGTGGATCACGTGAGGAACGCTGTCGGTCTATCCCGCCCATTATCCTCATCAGCAGCCCGGTGAGACTCGCGCAGGTGACAGATCATCGGGAAATCGAACTGTAACCCTTTGGGTTACCAGCCCTGTGCCTTACCACCTTGCCACACTGCCGCCTCTGACTCTCTATCAGAGTAAAGTGTACAGTGATGGGAAGAACAAGAAAACCGTCCAAATGCCATTCAAGGCCACTTATTTTAGAGGACATCTCGTATTCTGTATGGGCATCCTATTTTTTAAACTCCATCACCAGGTGGTTATTTGGTGGTTATTATTATGCAAAAGCATGTGTGTTTCTGTTGCATTTTCTGTCTGTGAGACAGGATACCTGAAAAAATGTGGGGATGGATTTAGATAAAACTTGCAGAGATGATTGCCTGTGGCACAAGGATCAAATTGTTAGATTTTCTTGAAGATCCAGACCTGGAGAGGGACATAAGGAGGATAAAATAAAACGAATAAAGTGAATGGCCTATTGAGAGAACTGAAGAAAGTGCATTAGTGAATGAAACTTGACATAGCCACTTCCGTCTGCATTTATTTTTGTCATTCTTTTCACTTGTGTCTTTATAGACCCTCTACAGCCTTTGAGGCCAATGGTCCTCACGGTGACTGGTCCAGACCCTTTGATGGCCCTACTAAGCCACTAAGATTAAGTTGGACATGAGACCAAAGCCCATTGATATGAAATGGACACCACCGCCGCAGATTTCTACTCTCAAGGTCAGCCTATGGCACACACACACACATTCTTAAACGTATGCAATGAATAGACCCTTACTTTGCACCTGTACAAGCTGATACAAGTAGTCATTTGTCATCATGATGTTCAAGGAATTCTTCCATGGAATGCCTTTGATTCGTTGTTCTGAGTGGCATCTTTCTCTTTTCTAGCAGGTCAGGCGGTATGTTTTTTCAACATTGAAATGAGGCTGCTTGTTTCTCACGCAAAATGAACCCATTGCATTTCATGGACAAGTGAGAACAACAGTAATACCCAATTATGCTAAATACCATGCAGTAGGAATTTCTTTTAGGAAGGGGTCTTGCAATGTCTCCTGCTTGATTTTATGTTGTGTTTCATCACCACGAGGTTCCTTGGCCTCCATAAACAAATGCAACATAGGCTGTAACAGGAGCATGCAATTTTTTTATGTTTGCACTGACATTTTCAAAGAGAAAGAAAGAGAAAAATACAACATTTGGATAACACATCTTCCTCTGCCATTCGCTGACCCTACTGCATTTAAGGATAAAAAGATGAGGGAGGTTCCTTTGGATGTTTTTTTAATGTCAGACAGGTGGGAGGGCACTGCAACTCAGTGAAAGAAAACGAGAATCAGCACCGATGAAATATTCCCTGAACATTAAAGGAGAACCCCCCCCCCCCCTCCCCCCCAACACACACACACACTCACACACACACACACACACACACAGACACACACACACAGACACACACACACACAGCACACACAGAGAGACGTGAACATCATCTCAAACAACCTCTGGAGCGCAGAACTGGAGGCTAATCACTTACCTCTCTCTGAAGTTCATCTTTTCATTCTTTCATCTAGTTTCTGTCTCCTAGTCTTTATGGCATTTTTTTTTTTAATCCCAGGTTTTCCGCTCAGCCGTTAACCTGTCTCCTTCCTCCACTGTGGGTAACTCGGGAATGCTCTTCAGAGTGTAGGACTTAGTTCAGATGTCACAAAACACTGTGCCTGTTTTTCACTGGTGCTCTTTGATCACTTTGACCATTTGTCACCCTCCTACTCACCCTCTTTCTGACACTGCTTTTGGGAGATCACGAGCCCTCTCACAAACTCACCTCAGAGTTTGGAATTACTCCCCGGTGTTCATCTTAGGAAGCGGCAAGCAGGCAGTTGCTCTGAAATCCATCTAAAAATGCCCTCAGTATTTTCTCATACTAAGTAGCCAGCCAGCTTGCTTGCTAGCTAGCTAGCCAGATAGCTCACATAACTGAGCTTTATCAATAATACTAATGATGAAAGGTGTAACAAAAAGGTTGCAGTAAAAAGACAGCTTAACCGAGGGCTTGTGAGAATGTGAGTGATGGAGCTTTCACGCCTGAGATTTTTTAATTCATTGCTCCACATGCATTGCTCCACATTGAAAAAGTAATCAAATGCTGAGGGAACCAGTCAAAGAACTTACTTCTTTTAAGGTCCTTTCAAGAGATAGGAAACACAAGCGACGACATATTCCGGCAGCCCTGAAAGAAGCAGATGAGAGCCATACACTAATTACTTTTGCTTTCAAAGACACACCTGTCTGCTGTCTCCTATCATAATGTTCCAGTTTAAATTTGCAAAAGTTCAAAAGGTTGAGTAGGGTATAAGAAAGCAAGGAGCCATGTCACTGCCAGGTGGCTCATTGTGTATGATTTTATAACTTTTTTCTCTTGTGTGAAGAAGCCAATGTACAAGAACACCCACTGCAGCTTATTGTTCCCTTAGCAGAAAAGGGACTTTGCCTTTGGTATCCATGATGATGTTGCCATGCTCATCAAAAATGCAGCACCCAGACACAGACTAAGCTAATACATTAAAATTATTACATCGTGTCTGCTGATTTTATATATTGAGCTGGTCGAACAAAATTTCACGAGTTTTCCGAGACAGCGCATTCAGCGGTGGGATACGGCAGCATTGCCGGGTGCTGTGCATAAATAACGTCACCCTACACATCCACCACCATCACTCTTAATCACATGCAGCGATGCATTAACCAAATGAGATCATAACTACCAGCAATCTGGACAAAAATATATTTCCTCAGCCGTCATCAGTCACTGCCTGCGACCTTTTTGTGTGTTTCTGTTATTTATAATTTTTTTTTTAAAAATCATCAATCAGGCTGTTATTTCTTCATTACGATGTGGTGACCATGCCCGCTATCCTTCACGTTTCAGGTCCCTTTTGCCACCAGCCATCAGTTAGCTGATAATGTACCATTATGTAAATAACATTTCACCAATGTTATACACGACTTCAATAATCTTTTAATACTCTTTGTCATTGTTTTCCTTCAACCGTCCCTTCTCTACCATCATTCATATCCCTGCTGATGATGGAGAAATGATGCCCTGGTCAAAAAGAAGGCTTACATGATACAGTGATAGACAGTTAATCATTTGTCCATTAAATTTCAAAGCAGTCAATTTGCATAATTCATTCTGAATGTCTACAAAAATCTGTTGTAGATGTTAAAGAAAACTTTTATATCATGGTAAATCAGTATCTAGTACAGTGTTACTTTATGACCATCAATATCCTCTCTAAAGTTTTAATTGTCCAGCCAATGAACTACTGTTAATAACAGCAACACATATTTGCACACGTGAGTACATACTATATGTGAGTATCCAGTAAGAAGAAGGTGTTTTCACTTAGGAAAACATTAACAATCATTTGATGTTGAAATATAGGACCATTATTTTATGTTATTCTGTTCACTAGCTCCAATGCAAACACACCCACAGGCAAGACATTTTAGTAATAAACAGACACAATGCTTTGTCCTTTGTTTTGGACAAAGGACAGAGAGCAAAAGGACTGAGATTATACCCAAACCTGATCACATTCCTGTTGCCTTCCAGGGCTTGTACCAGAAAGGAGGCTGGCTTGATTCCTTGCTAGGACACTGCTGTTGTACCCTTGGACAGTTACTTAACCCACAATTACCTTAGTAATTACCCAGCTGTATAAAATGACAACATGTCAAAAATACTGTAAACTATGGAAGCCTGCTAAATGACGATAATGCAATGTAACATTCACTGCTAGCCTTGTTATGATGACTAGGTTTGAGTGAGTTTGATATTTTCCTCAGCTGTTTTCAAACCACAGCTGCCACTGTGTCTCCCATTAGAGATGTGGTCTTGGCACTGTGGTCATGTGACCTTTGACAGCATAACTAAAGAGCAAACCATTATTGGCCTAACCTCCTGGCTGGCTGATCTTATATGTAAACGTAGTGGGTGGCCAGAGGCACAAGAAAGACTCATTTCTAGATTGCACTTGTACCTTTTGAAAAGTAAGCGCTGCTAAAAATAGTTTCATTTAATCCACCTCAAGGTGGATAATGGACGGGAAACAGGTGCTTTAAACACAAACACACACACAAACACACACACACAAAATAATGCAATTTCCACATAGACAAGTGTCTGAACGTTGCACGGTGGAGCCCACAGCCCACACATTTAAGAAAGTTCCCAGGAATGGAATGAATCATTGCCGGCAGTGGGAAGAAGTTCATTTTCTGTCCAGACAGACCATCATTCACTGAGGGCCGCAGCTCCACACAGAATATTAGTGGGCACCGATATTAATCTGTGTGTGAGACATGTTCCTCTACCCAGTGTGGGCGGCAAGAATAGAGAGCTTTGATTTTATCGGTAGCATTAATCACACATGCACAGCCGTCCTTTTGAAAAAAAGAGGGCACTGAAATGTATTTAAAACTGAGCAGGTTTTGGACGAATTTATCATTTTTTTTTTATAAATGTATAAATTGTTTGCCATTTCTGTTATTTACTACAATCCATCATGCTACTGGCGAGAGAGTAATTGCTTATTGTTCGTACTGGTAGCACGCCACTTTACACAATGAGCCTTTCCCAGAAGTGCATCCGTTTTAGCGCCGGTTTCATATTTCAACATGGCACGGGCCGCGTTTCCATGATTGTGTGTGATCTCGAAGCTTATTGCCGCGCTGTGTCTCCTTCGCATTCTCCGTATACAAGGGCACAGGGTGTTACATATTCCGCCCGCTCCGTTGCTACTCGGACACGCTTTTTCGCGGCGCTCAGCAAGGCCGCGCTGACGTGGGGAACGGGGCAGAAACCCGACGCTAATATCACTCGCTGATAAAGCGGGACGGCGGTGCGTGGCGACGGCGCTTCCTTCGTGACAGAATGCTCCGTCTTACAGTAATAATAAAGGGCACGGCGGGGAGGTGCGCAATAAGATAAGCCAAACTCCTGCAAAAAGGCAAGGTCCCTTTGAAGAAACTACGCTCTCAGGAGGGCACACCCCAAACACACCTCCCCACCCCCACCCCCACTCCCCCCAGCAACCCAAACACACGCGCACGCACACACACACACACACACACACGCACACACACACACACACACACACACACACACACACGCCAAGTCAACAGAGCAATCTGTCATCCTAATGCAGAGAACATCGAAAAAAGGCCCCTGCCAAGCAGCTCCCGACGAATCGCGCTCTGCCGCGAAAAATAGGGAAGGGAGGGGATCGCTCAGGCAAGCCCCTTTAATAATGCACTCATTTGGCTTGCTGTAAATTAAATTCCTGCCGGCGTGAGAAAATAAAAAAAAAAGCGCCGTTTCTCACATTGCCGCGGTGTTCCCTTTTTAGAACTTTGTTATAGGAGGCGGGGACCTGGTGCTGCTCGGCTCCCAATGAGCGTGGCAATGGTGCCGGTCTAAGTGAGAACCGTGCTGTGGAAGTGGTTTTATGAGTTCCTGAGCGGTCGTAATTAAACGTCCCAGGTTTTCATTCGCTGATTCTCAGTCATCCATCCACAGCTCCCCTCTCGTCGCAGCTAACAATAGCAAAGCCCGGGATGACGGTATTGCCTGAGCGCATGGCTCTACAGTAATAACCATTTGCCTTGTCTGTATCTTATATAAATACAAAGGTGACAGAGGGTGTTTAATGTTACACCGTCTTTGCTGTGAGAAAAGCCAAGAACATGTACATGCATCAATTCAATAGTATAATTGTGACATGGACCCCTTACAGGTATAACATCTGGCAAACATGCAAAGGCAATGTTGTTTGCCTGTAAAACAATGTGTCCTTCAGGCTCCAGCAAACTTGTGTTCTGGGGAGTTTGAGTATACGTCAGGTTCAAAATGCCCATGTTGGAGAGTTCTGGTTTGTGTTTGCATTACCACTAAACTACCATAAAGAACAAAGATATAAAGTTGTAAACATATTTTTACTAATACAAAGGTCATACAGATGTAGCACCTCTACTCTTTTCAGAGTTGTCATAACTTTACATTAATTTTGCTTTTCTTAAATGTGCTCCCTGAAAGTCCTTCTTTCAGTGTAGCATCCTGCCCTGAAGCCTGCAAAGATGAAAAAAATATCAAATGTGAATAGATAAACAGACATGAATTTGGAGCTGAACATCGGAACAAGGATGTAAGCTGATAACCATCATTGTAATCTTGTTTTATTATGAACTGCCTATTTGGAATTGTGTATCAGCTAAGGTGCTTTGAAGTTTGGCTTTCTGTGTTTCACCTTCAGACCAGCATGGTCTTAATTAAGGGTGTATATCGCGTGAACAAATGGTCCTTGAGTCCACACCTTCTCACATCAACAGTTCACATGCTACCATAGAGTATAAGATTGATGTTTTGCCCTATAACACTGAGGCATCTGAGACCGACTGCCACAGATGAAGTCAAAGACCCTGGGCCAACTCAATGGTATGCATCCATTTCATGACTTTTACTTGTCAACAAAGCAAATGGTTATTTTCTGATTGGTTTGTGTGCCTGATCCACTGCATGAATGTATAAAGGAAAGTAGGTGGGGGAAAAAGTAGAATATTTGACATGGAGCTAGAGGGTATTTGTAATTGAACAGATAAGCAGTGTTTCTCTGTTACATCCCTTGCTGTGGGCGGTGGAGCCTGCTCAAGAAATCTGGAGTGCACCTAGATGGAGTGTAGCTAAATACAGTTCTCTCATTTGCAAGCAGCTCCTCACTGGGTATATGTGGACTGGGTATATATACACAGATATATACGGAGATATATAAATTGGGGATGTCAAACAAGATACATATATTTATGCTAAAATATATATTGTGTACATCATCTTCACTTATAATTCACAATAAAATATATATTCATAACAGAGGACATGGTCAAGGGCAGTTTGCAGAGCTTATTTTTTCGCATATTATCTGTTCAAATCATCTCACCCCGGGGCAAAACAACAACATCCCACCTAAGAAGTGAACTGTCAAATTTGTGTCAAACAATGTTGAGTCCTTACCCACAATACCACACTGCCACCCTGGTATTTAACAACTCCAGTGATTAACGTGCAAAGCAAACAACTGCCTTTGATGCAAGCAAAAGATCATTAGCTGCCGATTTGACTTGCCTCATTTTTCTAAGTGTAGGCACCTGTGTGTGCATTAGTATTCGAAACCACTGATCGTTGCCGAGCAGCTTTATTGAATCGTATATTTTTCAAAGTGTAGCCTAGCAACATGTCCGGTCGGGAGGCGCAGACGGAGGCAGCAGGGGCTGCCGCCATCCTTCCAGGAGACCGAGGCTGGGGCAGGTGGGGGGACCGCACGGTATGCCGGTGCTTGTGACCTCCTCCTTCCTCAATCCGGTGTCATAGTCCGAATCAAGGCTCACACGGTCCCTTTAGCGCTTGCCAAAAAGCAGCAGCTGACACCGAGCGATGATGACGTCCGGCAATCCCGGCCGCGCTCCAGACACGTCATGTCAATGCCTAGGGTGGTTATGGTCTCACAAGTGTCTGAACCTTTGGCGACCCTCGTGTTCCAAAATGCATGACGTCAGGCCAAACGCCCCGTCAGCTTGCATGACAGTGTTTTCCAAATCTAGTGCTGGGGACTAACAGTGTGTGCTGGGGTTTTATTACAAATTCTTCCCATCGATTCACTTTGATTGAGCTATTGACTGAATACAGTTGCAATCTTGCTTTGACTTTGCTTGACAGTTACCCGCTGCCATTTCTTGAAGAGAGAAATGAGCTGTTGGAGGTGCATTGCTGTAAGAGGATGATACTGCATCAGTAAAGGTGTTCATTCAATGTACGCATTTTTAATATCTTAAAAAGACGCTAGGGCGTCTGATTTAATTACATTTGCTTGGTTGACCAATTAATTGACCTCAAAACAGTTCATTTTTTAATAATAATAAACATCATAATAATAATGTTACTGCATTACAATAATAATGCATCAAAGACTCATCGATATTACTGTTTTTGAGAGTGGAAAAATAACCAGAAATAAGATGATATTCAGAGACACGCCAGCCACGCATCACATTTCTCTCCCAAAGGACTAACACGTACCTGGCAGGGGATGTCAAACCCAGATCAGGACTCGATAAAGAGCTCAGTGAAACCTAACTAATTAATGAGCTCTGCTGGAGGCAACACCGGCACTCACAATGTGCCCCCCGGACCAGTGGTGGTAGGAACATACAGCTCTATGACACCGCTGTGTAGATATGTGCTGATGGATCAAAAGTCAGTTATTTATATGTGGTCCCTCAAATAAAAGTCTTTTTTTTTTCTTTAAACACTCTTTAAAGGTGTTTAAATGGGAAAGTCTGGATAACAGCAATTAGTTCCCTTTCGTTTAACCACCGATTCATACATTCGTACATTCATAAAAAAAGAATGCAGAATAAAAATCTGAACTGTCTGAAATTCTCCTGCCTCTGTTGATCATATTTAATCCAGCATCCTTTAGATTTGTTTTTACCGGAGGACGTTTCTGGCAACTGTCAAATGGCAAGTATTAACCATTATTAAGATATTGACATTTTCTCAAACAGTGTTAAGGACTGGCTGTAAGACAGTTTGTATGTGAAACATCTCAGCATTTCACTTTCTAGATATTGCTGTTGATGAATACCATCATGAGAATGACAAGGAAGTGGATTTCTGCATTTGATGGGTGCAATGAGGCAAAACCTGAAATGTTATGTCCTAGACAAATGGCACAAACAAGGACAGGAGAAATGGCAAGAGTAAATGCCATGGGCAGCACAGCTCAAAATACATTCTCATAATCAGCCATTTTTAAATCTGCCATAGCCCCTGATATTAGTGATGGACAATTGTACGTTGTATCTCATAGATGAATTATCAACACATGCACAGATGAGAACTGTATAAATTCATTTAACATGAGTTAGAAATAAAAATATCATTATTTGAAATGATCCTTGAATTAAAGACAAAATGTGTGTACAAAATGCAAGTACAAAAAATCCACCAAGACCATTTTTGCCGTTGGCCTAACATCTCTGCACCGTAATTGAAATCGTCCATTGCCTGCTGTCTGCAAAACTGGACCCTGACTACAAAAGATGCCCTAGTGCTCATAGTTAGGCTCAGCAATAAAGTGTATAACATCCACTCAAAGCTCCCACAGACCCATCACTGAACAGCTGTCCAATCAGCCAATGCATTCAGTTCTGAAAATGGCTGCACTTCACAAGCTGTGCAACTTTATTTCCAGCCGCAAACGGACCCTCTCCCCTCTCACAGCCTGCAATCTCCTCCACAGACATTCAAAAATCACCCTCTCCATCATATGCCTCAAATACCTTCTAACAGGCCACAAATAACTGTGGCCAAACATTTCTTTTCCCCAGACACAAGAAAGACATAAAACTCCATCCCCCATCCCTCAGAAACACAACCTTCCCTGAGCCTTCCAAACAAGAATACCAATATGCTATACTCCTTTATGGTTGGAGCTGAATCCATCAAGTCCTCCTCAAAATAAACCCAAAATAACCCAAAGCTAGAGACTGCACTGTCGCCCCACCGCTCACCCCCAAAACAAGTCTGGAAGCAGTGTGACATAGTAGGGAGCAGCCTTGTAACCCAAAGGCATCTTGCTTGATTCCCAGATGAAGCACTGCTGTGTACCCGAGTTGCACTTATGTTCTATTGTGCTGGAAGTGGGTCTGGATAAGAGCGTCTGCTAAATGCATGTAACGCAATGTAAATGTTATGTAATACCCAGCTGCATGAATAGAGGAAATGTAAAGTATATCAACTGCTCTGGAGAAAAGAATCTGTAAAGGAAATGTAATGTAATCCCACTGCATACTTTGAGAATCATTTGGGAAATGCTTGGGAAGGGTGAGGCCTCACCTGAGTCTTCCCCAGTTTTTCCTCAGTTTTCTACTCTATCTCCGTCTTCCCTTCTGTAGCGCATGAACCGCACTGTAAATGAGTTTTTAACTGAAACAGGCCCAATGGTTTCAAGCTCTACTGTACTGCATATCTTGGTAGTGGCTGTTTTATCTATTCTCTCCTGCGTATATATCTAAGCAAAATGAAATGAATGGAGTTGGACCTCTACCTGCTGTGGCCTGCAAAGACCGTCACGGGCGAGTAAACAATGGCTTCATGTTAATTTCATTTTCGGTCGTGCTGCCAATCCGTATGATGTGCTACCAGCTCCACGAGAGGCATTATCATCACTTTCATGTGTTTATATCAAAGGCACCAGCAGGCATAATGATATTGCTCTAAAGCGCTTCTACTTTTTCATTGAGCAGTAATGATTTAACCTGCCGAACGACAACAATGGAACAAGTGCATAATTATGTATTAAAGTATTCTACTTAATGGACTCATTTTCAGCCAGCCAAGGGCATTAGCTGAAGTGCCACTGGAGTGGGGCTCTTACCTGGGAATACTGGATTCAGTTAATGTAATACAATGAGGAGCTCATCACCCAGGAAGCGGGCATAAAAAAATAAATTACAACTGTAAGATTTTACCTTTTGGAGAGGATATTTATGTTTTCTGATTTTTTTTTTTTCTTTTCTGAACCTCATGTTCTTTTATGTTTTAAGACATTACGTTTTAGGACCTATACGACATGCAATTTATCAGCACCTGTGAGAGTATTGCCTGTCAAGGTGTGGGATAATTGAGCTTGTATATCTGAGCTGTCAGAAAGGCTGTGGGCCCACAACATCATAAAACGCCCCCATTTCCTCAACAGTGGCCGTCGAAATCCCGCTTCTCTTGTAATGCTGCAGTGACCTCTGCACTTGAGACAGCTAGCGTGAGGTTTGCCGAGACTGCCTCGCCGCCGCTGAGACGCACTCGTCCTACAGTATGGATGAGTCATGTCTTTGAAAAGTTGTCTTCTTCTATTTAAACTCTTCTGACAGTGAGATTTAAGTTTTCTCCAGGGGACACCTTGGCTGTCGGGTTGAATGTTAAGAAAATGTTTGCAATTTGAGTTGCTGCGATATTGCTGCTTTTTCTGTTTGTTTTAATCTATTTACAGGCAGCCCTACCTTGAAGATTTAAAAAAAGGCACTGATATTCCATTAATGTGTCTTTACACATGCTGACAGACTGTACATTCATGCTATGATGTAGTTCCTCTGCGCATTAATAGATACCTCTCCTCCATCAAAATGACTGATACTGAACTTGAATGTTGCCTCAAACTTCCATTCATAGAACCTCATGTGGTTAATGGTGTTTATAACCAATTCTGTTTGCTTTGACAAGATCAAAAACAGTTGCAGTGATTTGAGTAGGAATAAACAACAGTTTGGTGATCTGGTGTTGAACTACGGGCGCAATTACCCCATCGGTTGCAATTCTCAACTGGTTTCTTCTTCACTGATAGCCAATAGTTCATCTAGAACTGTGTCAAGGCTGATCTGGACTGCTCTAAAGGTCTTTTCTTCCACTATAAATATTGGTTCTATTCTGTTCATTAATAACACATTTCTTAGTGTCAATGTGAAACTTACCTTTAAGTAATCCGCTACTTCTACAACTAGAGGAGGCACGTGTAGCATGAATTACCTTAATATTACTTGACTGGAGGATAGGGAAGGACCCTCACAGTAGTTTAACATACTGTACATTTAGAGTACTTAATTACTGAAGCTGTCGAACTGTACTCCAGGAGAACGTAGTTTGGCCAAACTACATTGAATGTTTGCATTTCTCAGAATGAAGGAAAGGGACAACAATCTGTGTGGCTCTTGTAAAACAATGACCACACATAACTTTCTGCATTTGTCATTTGTTATTTTTCTCTGTTACCCTCATGCAATTTTTACCATACACTAATTTCACTGATGCTTCACTGATGTTTTATGCTCTTAGTATCATTTTCTTTTTTTTCCATTTGAGTAGTCTTAATGATCATTGCCTTAATATCTTGATATGTGAGTATATTTATACTGTTTTATACAGTAATTGTAAAGGCTACATGAGATTAAAATGGATTTCCTGAGTTCATAAGCAGCAGCAAAGATTCACTGCCTAATGAGGCTAAATTGAATTACATATGTCAGCTCAAATTATTACCATAATAGCATACTGCTGATTGGCTTTTTTTAAAAAAAAGTTAATCATTCTTAACAATCATGTGTATATTAATTAAAAATACACATTAAGGAAATTTGTAGTACTAAAATACTTATCTAACTGCACAACGTGTCTCATTTTGAACATGATTTGAAGGTCAGGGGAATTTTACTGCGTAATTGCAGGGCAACATGCCACAAAATAAATACACAAATAAATAGAAAGCTAGGAAATAAAAATAAAGCTGGAAATTTCCAAGCTGTGGATAACATCACCAACATGCTGTGAAGGCATCTGTGAATGACCTGTGGTTAAGTTCTTGTGGGTTGGGTATGAGGCACTGAACACAAGAAAAGCTCGTGCCTAATCAGTCTGGCAAGACTGAGGCCAGGACAATGCCAACAACTGTGGCTTTGGCCCCACACAGTGGCTATGGGTTCAAATCTCAGGAGCCAACAGCACAACACAGGCAACTGCAAAACACTTTTGCACTTGACTTCGAGGAACAAAGCATTCGTATGAGTAGTTTCCTACTCATACAAAGTTAATAAACAACATTACAACAAGTACAAAATGTGAAGATAAATCAGAAATCAGAAATGAACACACCCACATATTTGTGATTTAAATTTAGGGACCAAAATCACTGCAGCTTGATTAAATGAAGGGATTTGCACTAATAGTAGTCATGGCAGCATGGAGACCAGCTCCCTGGGTGTTGATGGAACTGGGACAGCTGTATCTTCCACAGTGTAAAACCAGCCACTTTCACACCAACAATGTGAGCAAATTACCAGTATTGAAATGGTGGCATTGTTCACTGACACCCCAATCACACCACTAACCAATGCTGTAAGAATTCCTCAACATGATTCCCATTCTGTTACTGCAGGCGAATGCCACTACACTGTCATTTGTGGATGTCACTATATCACAATAACCCAATGTCCCATTTTTCGAATGCATCTTGGCCTATCGCTTCAATGTACCAAAATTGTCTTTAGCACACAATCTTTATACAGTTTTCATTATGTAAAATATATTTTTCTTTTTTCATGAAAATAACAATAATAATAAAAAAAATATCAATCACATTGTACTAAAGGACTGGTTTCTGCACCTATTCACCCCTGGTGATACTAACTCCTTCACATGTATTTTCCTCGACTGTGCTGTCGAGGAAGTGTTGGCAGTTTTAAGATTAAGAATTGGGTAATAGGAGCGTTGCATAAAATTGCCATACATCAGTGTGTCATAGCACTGTTTTCTCCCCTGTTCTAACGGCACTGACAACAATGTTTTGACTATTTCAAAGACTGAAACCTCCTGTGTGCTAAGTAGTCACATTCACTCCTTGCACCCCATTCGGATCAAACAAAACAGTTCTGTTCTTTCAAAGGAGCTCGGTCTTGCGCGAATGGGTTTTCTCCTTTTGCCTTAATGGAAATCAATTCGGGTTTACCTGGTACTGACAGAGCACCTCCCCTGCCCACACGGTGGGTGACCATGGCCGGTGCTTCCTTCTTCTTGTGTAAGCAGCTCACCTCCGCCTGACCCCTTGAGACAGAGCTCAGGCAGCTCTCCGGGAGCTTTGTCCCTCAGCTTCCCGCCCGGGCCCTCCTCCTGAAGGGCTCTGCAATCGAACGCTTGCGTAACAAATCAACAACGTTTGAAAGGAATCATTTCGACAAAATGCGAAACGGAGTGAACACAGATTCACTCACACACACTCACACACACACACACGCACAAAAAATATACCAAGATGACCACAATTTATTTGAAAGCACCGAACTTGTGTTTTAAAAAAAAAAAACTTGAAAATTCCCCTGTGCATATGGAATTAATGATATTTCCTCTCCAAAGCGGAGTCTTCCACTTGATTGGCGTGCCTTGACTAATTTCCATAACTAAGCTTTAAAACAGCCCTTTTTGTTTGAGATCCCACTCTTTTGGGCTTTCGGATTTAATTAGTTGCTCTTCCATTCACTCTTGTAAATGGGGCTCTCATCTAATTTCTTCATTTTTTTCCAGTGGTATCTCTCTCTTTTCTCTCCAACATTCGTTTACAAACTATACTTAAATTTTATTTATTTATTTATTTACTTTGCTTAGCAGACATTATTACCAATGTGACTTACATAGTTTACCATTTTTACACTATCCATTTTTACAGCTGTCATATTGGATATTGGTTGTACTGGATATTTGCTGAGACAATTTGGTTAAGTGCCTTACACAATGGTACAACAGCTACGACCCGCCTGGGGAGCAAACAGGCTTACTGGGCATAGGCCTGATTCCTTAACCACTAATCCACTTGATTGCCCAGTAGTTCATGCTTAGTGGGTTAATATTAGCATCAATTAGTGAGTTTTTTAAAAAGTTTATATCTCATGAAAAATACACTATATGGCCGAAAGTATGTGGACACCCCTCCTAACTATTGAGTTCAGGTGTTTAAGTCACACTGATTGTTAACAGGTGCATAAAATCAAGCACATAGCCATGCAATCTCCATAGAAAAACCTTGGAAGTAGAATAGGCCGCGCTGGAGAGCTCAGTGACTTTAAACGTGGCACTGCCATAGGATGCCATCTTTGCCACAAGTCAGTTCACGAAATTTCTGCCCTGCTAGATCTGCCCCAGTCAACTGTAAATGCTATTATTGTCAAGTGGAAGCGTCTAGGAGCAACAACAGCTCAGCCACAAAGCAGTAGACCACGCAAACTTACAGAGCAGGGCCGCCGAATACTGAAGCGCATAGCATGTAAAAACCGCCTATCCTCTGTTAAATCACTCACTACAGAGTTCCAAACTGTCTCTGGCTGCAACATCAGCACAAGAACTGTGCGTCGGGAGCTTCATGAAATGGGTTTCCATGGCTGAGCAGCTGAACACAAGCCCAACATCACTATGCGCAATGCCAAGCGACAGCTGGAGTGGTGCAAAGCACGCCGCCACTGGACTCTGGAGCAGTGGAAACGCGCTCTCTGGAGTGATGAATCATGCTTCACTATCTGGCAGTCTGATGGACGAATCTGAGTTTTGCGGATGCCAGGAGAGTGCTACCTACTGGAACGCACAGTGTCTACTGTAAAGTTCGGTGGAGGAGGGATAATGGTCTGGGTTTGGGCTAGGCCCCTTAGTTCCAGTGAAGGGTAACATTAATGCTACAGCACACAAAGACATTTTAGACAATTGTATGCTTCCAACTTTGTGGCAACAGTTTGGGGAAGGCCCTTTTCTATTCCAACATGACTGTGCCCCTGTGCACAAGGCAACGTCCATAAAGACATGGATTGACGAGTTTGTCCAATAATTTCTGTCCAGTAAGCTCATGTAGGTCAGGTGTCCACATACTTTTGGCCATATAGTGTATATAAGGAATACAAATGGTCTGACCACTGTCTGCCTCTAACCACACACTGTTCTTTTAAACCACGACTAAATGAGGTTCACTGTACTTGTGTAAAATATGTTTTCATATTGCATAACAGTGCCATATGTGGAGAGCAGTATCGGCACGCGTTCACATTTCACACTTACTTTTTGCCATTGTTCCCGTGGCACAATCTGCATAACTTTACAAACAACAGACTTTGACAACTATTTATTTGTGAAACAGAATAGATTTTCAAGAACTGCAGTCAAAAATGCGTGGAAGAGGTCAGCTGAGATTAGTAGGGTGACCGCATCCGTGTTATGAAATTAAAAAAAACATGTTTAATTTCTATCTCTCACTGCTGTTCTTACTCCAAATACAGAACATAAAGCGGAGAAATTGTTTCTTGTCCTATGTCTCTCAGCAGGTGCTAATCAATGGGCACAGCAGGGGTGAAGAAAGCAAGCTCTGCAGAGAGTATCAGGTACAATCAACCTTAGTATGCAACATTACATTCACTAAAGGAATGCAGTACTGTCTGTGGGGAAATAGACATAACCAGCAGCTCTTCCTACAATGACTTCAGCTTGGCCATGTCCAGCACTTTGAGATCACTGTTAGGCACTATGAGTGCAGTTGTATGAGGCAAGGTGACCTTGCTTTTATAGATGACTGTTTTGAACCATACAAATACCAGCGAATATATTACTCCTTGTGAGTATATGTGTATAATTAAGGAATGTTTAGGTCAATTATTAGGCTTTGTGTGTATGCTAAAACAATACTTCCATGTGAATAGATTTCAGTCTGATGCTCTTTTAATGTGTTCCTGTCACTCCTATGATATGCATTTTAATGAACCTAGCCATGACTGCCTTTTAACGTGCTCTGGACAGGAGCATCTGCCAAATAAATAAAATAGTGATGAATGTGGCATACATGGCTTGGCACCAGCAAGATTACTTCCTGGATGAAAATTGGGTCGACATGATACACCCACCGAGGCAAAGTCTGATCACTTCTAGGCAGGTCCGAGCACATCGCAATCAGGCAATCCATCACTATCGGAAGCCGTTAGAAGGAGCTCGATGTAGAGCGGTTAGCGTTCTGAAGTATGCGCGGTAGCTGGCTGACACTCCTCACAGTAAGAAGGTTTTAAAAAAGTGAGAGCTGGAGTATCGCGCAGAAGTTCTGTTCAAACGGTCTGGGATAAAAATAAACAGGCTTTGTAGAACCGGCATAGACGTTTTACCTAGACACGGGGACCGAGCAATGCACCACAGTCTTACAGTGCAGCTCCCTCGTAACAGTGCGCCTCTTCACCTTCAAGCACGCCTGCTTTCATTTTGTCAATAGCAGTAACCAGGTGTGGAACACTGCGCTAATTACCGCTTCCTCCTCCCTTTCCACAACACACAAGGCCTATGAACCCATGTTTTGCTGTCAATATCCCAGCATTAACCCTTTTAAAAATTAAACACATGTGAAACTGGAAAGACAAATATCCATTCAAAGTGAAATAGTAATGTCTTAAAATATACCAGGGAAATAGAAATAAAGTCCATTTTGGTCAAGATGAAGCCTTTCTCACAAGCTATACAGAAAAGCATATTCATATCCCATTTATTTTTTTTACCAGCAGTCATTTGTTATTCTCTAGTAATTTATGCTAATGTGATGTCCAGTTTCTCTTCAGAAGTAGTCATATGAAGGACAGCTTAGTCCTTGATACTTCACATGTATAAAAGCCCTTATCATTACCGTAGGACAGGAAATACAAAGAGAGTGATGGGCACAGTAGTAAACACAAGTAACAGATGACACAATAACCACAAATAAATAATTCAGAAGTAACATTTAATATAACAATACATGAATAACATATTCTTTATCTATAGTACTTTTCAAAGAAAGCAAAATGCTTGTCAAGAGGATATATTTTTTCGTATGTCAATATTGTATTTCTGTGAATTCTGTACTTTTTTCAAGTACATACCTGTTTTGATAACAATGGTCAAGGCACACCCCACCCATTTTTCTTTTTAAATTTCCCCCACAGCAAAAGGAACGGTCCCCTCCTGGTTTTCTGTGAAAAGATACCTACAATGCGAGGCGGGCAGTAAAATACCTTTCTGTGCTCTGCTTGAAGGTATCACAATAATACCCAAGCACCATCTCCAGGACTATCAGGTATTTCTGTTCCCGGAATGAACTGTCGACAGAGGAGCGAATGAGATGAGAGGGTTACTATGGAAACCGCTGGAGCAGTAATTGTGAACTTTTTTTTTTTTTTCTCTTCCTCTCCCTCCAACTTGGGGGCATGAGAAGAGCCCCCGACTGAAAGCACTTTTGCAGTAATCATATCCTTATACCGGCGCCTAAGACAGGCGGCTTTGGGGAAGGGAGCGATTCCGCGCAATGCCAGCGGTGCTCCAGCGGAAGCACTCCACAGAAGCAAACACAGAAAGGCAGAAAGAGAATGAAAAGGAAAAAAAAAAAAAAAACGCCACCATTACGATTCGAGAGGCCGAGTTTGGGAGAACGTACATCTGGCACATTGTGGACAATAACATGCAGATAAAGAAGAAGAAGAAGCAGAGCCGATGCAATATGATTACAACAGCTGAATCCTTTCTAGAGTAAAAAAAAATTATTTTGCATTTGTTAATTGCATTCAGAAGCAACATTCATCAGTGCCTGCCTATGCGCGCACGCTGATCTGAAAATTGAGGGGACGCCAATCTTCCATTTTATAAATGCAAGCCTCCAAACTGCAAACTCCATCTAAACCAATATTTAGACAGATATATGTTACATGGTTTTCTGAACAGGGACTAATCTCAGATGGGAAACAGGCTGGAGCTCCGCCGTGTAATCAAACCGCCCTCCTTTCTGCAAATTTACACAGGGACGGATCGGGCTCCCGCAAGAGCCACAGTTACGCGTGGGCAGTTCGAACCTGCCAAAGATCCGATGGCTTCCCAATCAATTTTAGGCTCAGATAATGTCGATGGTACCTGGTCCTAACGGAAGGAATACTCAATTTGTCAACGCGGTGCATGACAACATTCCGGGTAGGTTTGCGAAGAGGTCAGCATCGCCCTTTACTGCAGGTCAAACAAAAAAGGAGGTCAAATGGAATCGGTCTCAACCATCTTAGAGCAAGCCGGTTATATAGCAAAGGATCGGAGTCCCATTTAAAGAAAAAAAGAAATGCCATGCTTGCGGCTCTGCTCCGCCTTATGTAGAATCACTTGGTCCTGTGCTTTGCAGCGCATCATTCCAGAGATGAGATGATGTGCAATTACAAGCTTTCTTCTCCCCATTAAAACATTACATCTATCAAATTCATCTATCTCTTTGCCTGCATACAATGCCTACGCAGAATAAAGCATTGAAAACTGTCTGGAACGATAAGGTTGAAGCAGTCCCTCTTAATTAGCTATGCCATATTAGAGCCCTGAGATGAAGAAATATATAAATTATGAGAGGATTTCACAAGGTATATTGTGAAAGTGTGTCACTGTGTTCTTAAGCAATATCAGAAATGTTGATTATTATTATTCTGGCAATTACGGCAGCAAGGCAGCGAGGCTCGGATGGAGGTTAATAGGGGTACATCACAACCTCTTAAGCAAATCTAGTTGCTGTGGCAATAAGCCAATGTTGCTGCGCTATCACACTGGAGACCACTGTTCACTTCCCAGCGGTGCTGCTCTTTAACATGCTCATCACACTGTTAAGCTTTGTATTATTTTCTTAACCAGAATCTTTTGGAGAAAGGCTGACTTTCATTAAAATTATTATACTGTAGTCTATAGATTTACATTAACACCGATCCATACGCTGCGTGCGCGGATATGTGCCCAAGACAAACTGTGAGCAAACCAACGTCAGGTCGTGTATTTTGAACAGAATTTATCCCGTGGGTCTGGGTTTCATTTGAACTTGTTAGAGCCAATAACATGAGAGAACTGAACCTGCCAGAAGTGAAGCCAGGTTAGACTCAGACACGTAACGTTTGCTTTGATCAAAGCAAAACTAACTGGAGTTACCTGCGATTGGGTCATTGAAGCTTGCATGACGCTGCCTAACTGGGTTTTCTTCATAAGAATAAGAATAAGAATAAGAAATACTTTATTAATCCCAAAGGAAATTTCATAGGAATCACAATAGCCCTCCCAGCATCCTGTGCATTATAGATATATTTAAATAATCAAAAATGGCAGTATTTAACTTTGCCAGTGCACCAGAAACCTTAGCTAACTGAATGATGTTACCACAGTTTTTTCCTGATTCTGTTCAGTGAAAATTACGCACCTCTTCATTTTACTTGTTATAAAAAGACGAATTCTAAAATTCAATTTTCTATAAACACAACCCTGAAACGGTGCTGCATTGTGGCGTGGTGAAAGTGGTGTGTGTGTGTGTTTAGCTCAGCATATGAGAGCAGAGAGTACAAAACAATACCAAAATATAAATGGATAATAAATGGATAACAAAGCTATTATGCACCAGCTTTGAGAGGCTACCCTGCTGTGTCTGTTGTCATGACTCCCGTCGTCCGTAGCCCCGCATCACTGTTGAGAGTGAGGCTTCAAAATACTATGAACCACTTTTCAAAACATTTGCTTCAAGTGGGTTATTGCTTTCAAAAGCCTTGTTTTATCCAACACACAGTTTAAATGATACATCGCTGGCAACATGAATCACACTGGAGAAGCTTGATCAGAAATTGAGATTGACGCAGTTGTGTTTTGTAAAACCCAGCCTCGTGGCAGATATTCACAGGAGCTCCACCCTATCCACATCAAATCAAATGCAGTTAATGGCACAAGTGGAAAAATCTATTTTTTTAGGTCAAAAAAAAGAGGAAAAAAAAAAAAGCTTGAGAAAATATGTGTGTTGGGCTGTGAGCACATTATCATAAAGTTAATCTGAAAAACAATTTTCTACTCAGTGCATTCGTAAAATGATTCTGAATCGCAACAGTGTGTGGCATAGATGTGCTTGAAGTGTCTCCCCTGCTGTCTGGGCTCCTGGCTTTGTGATAGCTTATTGATTTTAATTGGCCTCACATAATGCAGCCGAGCTCCCGCAACACAGCTGCAGAAAAAAAAAAAAACACGATCTGGCCTCCCTAAGGGGAATATTTAATCCTTATAAGAGGGATGGGCCATGTTCCAGCCCGGTATCAGAGCCGGTTTGAAGCCGCCTCCAAGTGCTGTGACACCGAATGCGTCAGGGCGCTGTGCTTGCACAAAGAGGCATTGTGACTCAGCCCCGTGTCACTGTGCTGCGGTGGCGCGTGGTTACGAGAGCGGCCGAGGCTCGCTCGCCAGTGGGCGTTCTCGAGGCAGGTCCCTTCCCTAATCGGGCTGCCCTCGGGTGGCACTCTTATGAATAAGCCGCATGCATCCGGGTGACGTCGCCCCCTTGTGGCAGCCAAGTGGGGATGTGGCCGTGTTCAAAAGATGGCCACCATTTGTCCAGGCCTTGCCTTCTTCAGTGACTCACTGTCTGTCGCAGGGGTGAAGCACTGCTGCACAAGAGCCAAGAGGTCAGGAGCTCCCTGACCCCAATACGACTGTGAGCATTCGATAGCGCAGCAGTGACATCCCCCTGCGGCATTCTGTGCTCATAGCCACCGAGTGTTGTCACAACAGGTTTGAGCATGCATACATCCGCTACATGTGGTGGTGTTAAGGTAAAGATCACAGAGGACAAAACTGTTTCCCTCTCTTCCTCTCACTTTACAAATTTTCAGGGAGAAGTTTGCTTCAGATGCTTCAGTAATGTGTAGAAGCCGAAGAAACTTAGGCCCCTACTTGACACAACTAACCACAATGTGCAGTATCCTCAGTGTTTAGAATCAAATTTGAGCCAAAAAATGCACAAGAATTCAACAATACATAAAAAAGGGATAATGATACGAATGGACTAGAGGTCACACTGGGGAGCTTAGGTGCCCCAAATCAGTGAAAATTAATTAAGCTCCCGCTAGTTTGTTCTTATGAAGTGTGTTGTGGCTCTGAGCACACATACATCTCCAGAATATAATGCATTCAGTGTAATTTGGCATTTCATTTAATATTCATTTATTTCATTTTCCATATCCCCCCCCTTAACCTTCAGTAAGTTTTTTTAATGAATTTTCCATCGGCCAAATCGTTAAAAAAACTCAGCAAGATAGATGCATCAGCTGCTGGCCCCAAAGCAATACATCCGAAAGCCAAAAACAATTTATAACACCACTTTCTTTCCTGCCGATGTGTCAGCCCTCGGTGCCTGTGACATCGCGAACCTTGTCACATCTGCTGATACAAAACACCAAGTCAACTCTGAGCACCTTCGGAGCTGACAACGCGCTACAGCGGAGATGTCTGCGAAACGCAACGGATTGAGTTGGTGCAAAAGCGTCTCGACCACGGGCAAGTGTCCTCTTGCCAAACGCACGGGACGTCTGCCTCGCTTTCCCCAAAACCAATCAGGGTGAATTCATGCGGCAGACACCGTCCTTAAACTACTAAGAAGGGACAAAAACCATTGACAACCTGTGACCGAAAAAAAAAAAAACGAGACTGCACAACACCTGAATAGCAGGGACGCGATTTCCACCTTCTTTGTGTCCTGACGTTGACATACTGAATGAAGAACCTGAAAAGAGCCGACGTGTTGCATTCTGCATCCGCCATCTGTTCTTTGATATAAACAGATCATTTCACATAGCAGTGAGCACGCGTTACATTCTACGTTGTATTTTTTTTTCCTCTCCCGCTCTGTAATGTTTTGTAAAAATAAAGTTGAGCCGCAAATCCTATCGGTATGTGCACATTTCTATGCGAAATGCACAACCTGTCCTTGTCTGCTAATGTTGATGGATGGCGCCGCGCAGGACTGCGGTTGCTCATATGACAAGTAATGATTTCCTGTGTGCCAGCAATATCAACAGTGCAGGAACCGCAGAATGGAGCATCATGTGTTTTTTGTAGTTCATACCACAAATGTGCCTCAAGTACATTTGTGCAAATGGCAAATGTTACCGTGTTACAGAGGAGCCAGTGAAGAACCACAATCACTCATCTCAGTCTACATGACTGTGTCTGTTGTTATGACTGTTTTAATCGTGCACAATGAGCATTATTAATGCACTTTACATATGCCCATATGTCATGTCATATCAGCTTCATAGAGGTCAGACTCTGGCACAGCGTGTTTATGGCTGAGAGGGATTCGGGATGCAAACACCAGCTGTGGGCAGAGATGCTGAATGTCAGAGGGGTCGTGGGTAACAACCTCAGCCTAAGCCGCCTTGCTCTTTACGTATTCTGGGTGCGGACTGGGCGTGGAACAATATCTGGGCTCGGCTGTTTCCCATGCAGCCTCTGGATCAGTTTAAACGATGAAGTGATGACTTGCATTGCCCGACCCATTTGATTGCTTCCTTAGTAGTGTCATGGCTGCTTGTTGCGTCCCTCGACTGTGTGAAAAACTTGCGCGATACTCAGCTTGGTAATTTGCCTGCTTCTCAGATGCTTTGCTGGACAGATTTGGAGAGGGGCTCACAGCCCACAGTCCTCGCGTACGCACACACACTCCATCTGGCTATGCCAAACGAGCCTTTCTTTGAGCTCATGTTTGGGAAGCAATTATCGGAGCCTGCAACTTTTATTTATTTTTTTTTGTCTGGAAGTCCCCGCGCCGCACGGGTGTCACGGTGACAACAAACAGTAAAGCCCCAGGAGCAGAAATGTTTTAGTTGCATAAGCGGGCCGAGCAGCGGTGCCAGGCGTCGCCATGGAGCGAAATTAGCTGGAGTGGAACTTCAGCCTGAACTCCCACAGCTGTTTGGGTGGACATGAAAATCGATTTCGCCATTCTGTGGGTAGAAACCAGCGACTCCGTCACTGTCAGGGACACGGACTGCCAGTGAAGAGCGAGATGAAAAAGGATGATTATATAAAGTATAATTAAGCAATAAAGTATAAAGATACTTTCATCTGTGTGCAATCAGGGATATTTTATAGGACTTTTTGCAACTTCCATCAAGGGAAATAAACAACATACTTAACACGTGTGACCAAAGATATTAATTTTCCATGCAATTATACTGTTAAAACCACAGTAATTATGTTGTTATATCTGGACACAGCTTTATCAAATGTAACTGTTACCGGTCAAAAATGTAGCAATGGTATTTACGCATTATAAAATCAAAAGGAAATTACAGTGCAGGACTGAAATATACCTGAGAACCTGTGACGGTGAATGTAAACGGTAATTGGAGGCCTTTATTTGTAAATGATATAGCTATTTAAATCTAAAATAGCACCTTACAATTAGACAGTAATTATATGTTGGCCCACAGTGAGCAGCAAACCGCCATCAAAGTATGTCACAAATGGCTTTGAGACCTGCGTGCTTTTCACTCACTGACACCACCGTCAAAACACGAGTGTAACATGATTTTATAAGTTACAAAAAAAGGATTGTGGGAGGTGAGGGAAATGGGGAACATAAAACCTGGGCCAAATGAGTTGTAGCAATCTGGTAAAGTTGTTAGGGATCCAGAACTTTGACCATAAGGTTGTAGGTTTGATCCCATGGTATTGTACTATTGAATACCCTACTCGATTAATGGTATGCAACTTTATTAACTCCAAAGTAATTTCCTGTTGGGGATTAAACTAGTTGTGCTGTAATGTATGGTATGCCCATATACCTCTTTGTTTGATCTATGAAGAAAACACAGGAAATGGCATTCCTTCAATCAGTTTTGAAACTATCATTTATTTGCCCAACCAAGTAATTTCCTTAGAGGTCACTCCAATCAGGTATTGATGTTAAATGCCAAGTGCAATGCAAACCACTAACAAATTGTCAGTCTTGATTTCTTCTTGATTTCACACCAAATAATTACAGGGTTGTTTGTGGCTAAGTGATTCAGTCCTGCTTCTTCTTCCACAAGTTCAAGGCTTCTTACATGCATTTGATAAGGTAAGTAGTGCAGTGCAGTGCAGTTCAGTGCACCATAGTGGTTAAGGAGCAGGACTCGTAACCGAAAGGTTGCCGGTTCAATCCCCGCTGAGACACTACTGCTGTACCCTTGGGCAAGGTACTTAACTCACAGTTTCCTCAGTAAATATCCAGCTGTATAAATGGATAACATTGTAAAACAACTGTAACCTATGTAAGTTGCTTTGGATAAAAGTGTCTGCCAAATGAATAAATATAATATATTCACTTCGTATACAATGTATACTGTAAAATATACATTGAACCAATGAGAAAGCAAGTTACTACTTTTCTTTGAACATGTAATCAGTCCTCAATATCAGACGTCGCTTATAGAGAAATTATAGACTTTTATGCACAATTCATATTGTGCTTGAGATGTTGGCATCATTGTCTGTAAAGTCAGCTGTGTAACTTGTAATATAAACATTTATAAAGACCAAGGTATGAAGGTGGTATGTCACAGTCATGAAATTTTTTAAATAAATGTTGACATACAGTAACTTACCTTTTAAATATATATCATTTGTCAAAGTCAGCTAATATATTTTCTGCTTTTGAAGGCATTGTGTGATGCTTATAAATGTTTTATATCATTTTTATACAGACTTTTTATGCTAGCAGTCTCCATAGATTTAAAATGCATTTTATCCCAATATATGTCCTGCAGGAAACTAAAATCCATGATTTCAGTGTGTTTATAATCCATGTAATATTCATTCACAAGATTTCTCATAAATGTTGCCCTAGATTTCAATGTGAATAATGTTGATATGAAGAGGAAAAGTTATGGGAAAGCAAACAGTTGCCTTTTCTTGTACATTTTTGGAAAAATCACCACTGGCTGTACTACAAGTGATACACACTGTGTTTGAACGTGTATAAAACAAACCCGACAGAGAAAAATAACTGCTGTGTGTTTGTGTCAAAATAAGAGTTGTTTTCCTCCTCTGTAAAGCTGGCAGCAAGTTGGTGTTTGTATTGCAGAATGTACAAATATCGGTATTCGGTGTGGCAGCCCCTTCTCCAGAGACGCCTCATGCATTTTCACTGAAACTTTAACATAAGGAACCCAGGCCTCCCCAAAGACTCCCTCCTTAACAGTCTTTGCAGGTAAGACTCATTTATTTTTAGTTTGATGGAATAAGTTAGACTCAGCACACTGCACCATGCTTTTGGGATCTCATTATTCACATTTGATCCAAATCAAGGTATTAGTCACCGGGGACAGGCTGGTAAGACAGGTATGAGTTTGCTAAGGAAGGTACAAAACTGCACATAATCTGTCCTGCTAAGATGTATTTTGGACCCAACAAAAGAAGTCACACTCATCAGTAAGGGATGGTCACTGCTCCCTTTAAGCAATCATTGAAAAATACCCCTGACCATTCCCACAATATTCTTACTGCAACTAATTCCTTAGGTACAATACCAAAATAATATTACTTGGAGTGCTACCATGTCACTTAGTGCTACCACTGAATGCTTAGATTGTATGGTAAGCATTCACAAGCAAACAAAGAACACCAGTATTGTTCGAATACATTCCCTGATACCATGCAACCAGACTTCTATTTCCCAAAAGGCTCTCCCTGTGGCTGGACGCTGCTAGAAACACAATCCCTGAACCAACAGAGCGAAGACCATCAACAATCTTTTCAGCGCAGTTACAGCCTGTCACACAGCTCCTCCAAAAAAAAATGAAGATTTGTCTGCATGACCCACTTGCGTCAAGAAATCAGATTTATTTGTTAAGTAAAAATAGGAATATAATTTCACAGAGCAGAGGGATTTTCATGTTATTGCACTACTATCCCTCCCAGCCCCCAGAAGTGTTCTGACATAAATGGACTCCACAATCTTTATGCCTGGGTTCTGTATTGCTCCTGTGTGTACCCAGATGGAACCAACTTGCTATGCATGTCAGTAGCAGTCTGCTTGCAAATCGCTCGAACTGTCTTCCGTAACAGCTCCCGCTAATGAAAATCCCAGCCACTGTCATCTTGTCTATATATATGTGTGAGTAAAATGTTGCCGCACGACTTCGGGCGTGAGGAGGAAGGAGGGAAAAAAACAGAGATATAAACGGAACAGCATGAATGTCAAAGGAATCTGAGAGAGGTGGCTCGGAATTAGACAAACAGCAGCTCCCTTTAGGGAAGCCGAGTTTTACATTTGATTTGGCTGCCATAAATTAAAGCGAGATTTGAAAATTCATTAAAACATGGTGCCAGCATCCGTAGACAAACTGAGATGAAAGAAAGAAACGATTTTGTCCTCTCACGAGAGCTGGCACCCAGTGGTAATCAGTTCTGATTGTTCAACAGAAGCATGACGGTGACTTTTAAATACGCATTTACTGTTTTAACCTTTAAAAGGAAGGAGTCCTGCTGTGGCCAGTGCAAACTGATTAACAGCAGTATTCTTCAGTGCTTACACAATCACGCGTGTGTTGGACAATGAAATCAACACTACTATGAGTAATATCAGAATATATAACGAGTATTACATAAGACACTACAGTCAGTTATACCCCATTCTCATGTTTGTGTATTTTTTTAAATTCTTGCTCCATACTGTATAATCCCTCACTGTTTTGATTTTTAAACCCCTATCTAAATTCTGGAATTCACTAGAAATCACTATTACAGTGCCTTGATAAGCAAATAATAAGACAGTGTAATTAGAGTAGTATTAGACTTAGTTGCTGTAAACTCAATATAGAAGACGGATTTATAATATAAGCTGTACAGAACTGGCCTATTTTCATTCCCCTATGATGATCTGCAGATTAGCATAGAGCTAACCTTACATTATCTCTAACAAACCATATGCAAGGACAGACACTTCGTCTGCATGTAAGCCCAGGGCTAAATAGCAACTACACAATGGATCACCTGAGGTGGACTTACATCACATTCCATCACCTTTACTTAAAGTTGTCCCTGCTGGCCTAGCTCACTTCTGCCATTTAAAATAAGTAAACATTTTAAAAAAGCTGATCCATGAAAGGATTGAAAGGGGATATAAAGGGAAGCACTGGCTGTGGACCTGAGGAACCTGTCTCTTAACGGGGAGAGGCTGGCTGTGATATTTGGGTCACCCCGGATGCCTCTGCCCGCATAGCGCGGGGACGCTGCACCGTGCGTGACTCGTCCACATGAGGGTGATCCCTGCGAATCAGACCGAGGGGGAGCCTAACGACGAGCGAGCGGCCGCAGCACCGCCGAGTCACCCCTGCACTCACGTCAAAGCCTGTTACAGCGAGCCGGGGTCTGACCCCGCGAGCTTCACCCGTCCGCGGCTTTCCGGGGGCCTCCCGAACGGCGAGGGGGCCGCCGCTGCCGCTTGTCCACGACGAGGGTTCCGGGGCGGGCCCCGCGGCTCCACAGCGAGGGCACGGCGGTTTTTTGCAGAGCCTCATCACAGACCGCCGGAGGCTCATCCCTCCTGACCTGAGGCACGGCAGCAGGACGCACGGATTCTTTCCCCAGTGCAGAGCGAGGGAGTCAGCGTCATTTTCTCTCCCGCTGCCGCTGCTACCGTTTTCTCGGCATTCTCCAGGCACCGTGTGCTATGATGCACTCCGGTTTGTGAAAAGCAAGACTGCCCCCTCCCTAGGCCTTCCTCACCAGTCTGAGGTAGATTCAGTTGGCCTGGTATTCTACACCATTCTTCAACACAATTGCTGTGAATCGAAACGTATGCTACCGGATAATGGTAACTATGCGACCGCGGGTTCTCACATCACTCAGCTGATGTTGGCTGCATTTAGCAGGGGATTCTGCCTCTGTCTTTGACGTTAAGCGTTGTGATTCATGGTCTCTTTATTAATACCCATAAAGGGACATGGTCAAATACAGAAGAAATGCAGTAGCTAGCACATCAGTGCATGCTGCACAAGAACCCTGTGCATATGGAAGTAGAGGACAGATAGAAGCACAGAGCTTCTGGTCTTCCTATCTGTCCTCTGCTATTAAGGAGGGAACACATGGCACAAGCACTTGACATTTAGGTCTGTGGATTAAATTGCGGGTGGGACGAGCCGCAAACCGACCTTTGAGTCACCAAACTGTTCTGACACTACGCGACCTTCTTTTAATTCGGTTTTTTGGATGCACACATTCTCTATGCATTCAGACAAATGAAATTGGCCGTAACCTGAACATATAAGCACTGATCCTTGAACAGTCTCTGGTGGAATATCAAAAATGCAATGGCTGCATGTATGTCTGTGTGTGTATGTATATATATATGTATATATATATATATACACATACACACATAAAAGATTATATATGTATATATATATATATATATATATATATATATATATATATATATATATATATATATATACATATATATATGTATATACATATATAATCTTTTAAGTAAGATGGTACTTCTATTAAAAAGCAGGCACTTATGAGTTTTCCAGTGAAGTGTTCGACACTGTGGCATAAAAACTGCCCCTCTCCTGTACCACTTTATATCCATCAACTGTGGCCCTTTTCATTTATTTTGCACTGAAGTGTTTAGCTTGAGTGAGACTTTGAACTGTTATGTCAAATATTAATTTTATGTGCATGCCACAGACAACCTATAGAGGTGGATAACTCCCTCCTATCTACAGAACTTTAAAACTGCTAGAGTTCTGTTGTTCAAACCTGATTTAGGCCAATCATTCAACAAAGACTACTTCAAATATTTACACATCCAGAGTCTCTCTACACTGGTAGAGCAGGGAAAGATGGAAAACGTGCGGAGCAGGGAGGCCCCAGGAGCAGGATTGAGAATCAGTGCCTTAAAATATAAGTCTTAAGTGTTGGTCAAATGCCCATCAATGTTTTGCTCTGCATTTTTTGGGGCATTTTTAAGGTTTAAGCAAGGAAAAGCTAAAATCTTATACACACATCTTAGATGCGCAATTTCCTAACTATATTTTGCAAGTTAAAAGTATAACCCATTGGAATGACAGAATACGTGAAAGCAGTAAGATGCAACAGGGGATGCTAAAAAAAGGGCTCAAAACAGGAGTGAAATCTGGGAACAGGAGATTCAGCTTTAATGTAACATGCTCTCCCGCTGTCTCTTGGAGGACTTTGTACACTCAGATGAATTATAAATAAATACAAACAAGGTCACGGGTGCAAGTGGGCTGCGGTGGGCCGATCTGGCGTCATGGTGCATTTAGCCGTCTTCACGGTCAGTTTATTTTAACTATCCCCCTGACACTGAGCCACAAACCCAAACCTGAGAAATGGGAGGTAATTCAGACCCATGGATAGGCCTGAAAGGAGCAACCATGCACTTGACCGAATAATACCTTTCCCTTGGATGGAGGACTATGTGGGAGATAAATATGAGAATGCACCAATTCTCCCTGATTCCTAGCACACCCTCAAAATCTGTCCAACAAATGTGTCTAAGATTGAATGTTAAGGTGTAATGTTAAAATTGCACAGTGACAGCTGGTGGAATTTCTATGGTGAATTATGCACAATGGAAGTACTTTATAAGGTTGATTCTGGGAATGTAATAATTCCCCTGCTTTTAGGCTATACTTGCTATATCAAGTAAAAACCTTAAATCAAAATGTTAAACTTTATAGGACTTGTTAGCATTTCCACACTATCTAAACATGATCATGGTCACAGAAGCCTGGAGAGCTTTAAAAACAAAAAATGTTTAAAAGCTGCCCAAATTTGTTACATGCCACTGAACAGGCTTCTAAAGGCAGGGAGACTAGTTTATTCAAATGGGGGTGACTGGCCCATATTATCATGGAACAAAATTATGTGAAGTGTTTTAGATGTCCAAGTCATACATTTATTTTTAAAACATTAGTATTATGACAATTCAATTATGAAAACTGAACGGATTAACTGCCAAATAGGAGTAATGGAATAATCATATTAATGTAACATTAAGTCAGACAAGTGTAGGAGTGCTTTTTTTTTTTTTTTTTTTACACACACACACACACACACACACACACACAAACTCTTAAGACAAATTACTTGTCATTGGCACATTGATTTGCAACATTTCAGTATGGATAGAAATGAATCAGCCTTGAGTGTAAGCGTGTCTACACAATTATTGCCGAGGCCATTAAGCTATTTAAAGAAAAAAGCTTGATACCTTTCCCATCAAAGACACTGTATTTAGCCCGTTCTCTACCATTTGATAACCTCCATTATTCATACTCTGAAGGATCAAATGTTCCGAACACAATCAATGAATCACTTGTACAGTTTTGCACACAAAAGCGAGCTAGCGTTTATGCCCTTTACCTTGGTCATTGGCCATTAAAGCGTGTTCTTTTCACACGCATGACTCCCATATCTGGGAAAATGCCTTTCTTTTGCAAGAAAGGCACTGGCAACCAAACACAGGGACAAACTGCGTCACAAGACTGAGACAGGTAGGTGCAACAAGCATGATGTTCAGAGGCAGATCTTTATATAAAGGATGGTAAGCATCTTAATCAGTTGTTGGTTACCCATTTCTTCACAACTAATTTAGCTGTTTAACATAAGTCTTCAAGAGGTGTATAAGTTTGTATACGACTGAAGGAGAGAAAATAAGTGTCTGAATTCTGGAAAAGGGCCAATTGATGCCAGAATTGAGATGTTCCAATTTTTAACCAGCAGGCACTATGAACCTGTGTGAACTACTACTGAAACTGACGTTGCTAAACAACAATTTAGGTAAGTTCAAGAAAGCCTCCATTAAACCTGCGTGGGCGTTTAAAGAAACCCTCAGCTTTCGGTCAGTAAATCCCTTCCACGCGCAACATTCGGCTACACGCGTGATCATCCACAAAAGGTACGACTCCCCCCGCCCCACCCGCTAAAAGAACCGCTGTCCCCGCTGGTGCTCTTAATGCGCTTGGCAGCCAGGCAACGTCTTCTCTTGGGGCTATCGGTGAGGTAGGCAGTCTCCGCTTTGAGGATGACAGCAGACTGGAAAATAAAAGGTTTCGAGTTGTTAGTCGTTAGCCTGCTACCGTTCCCGCATGAAGAAAGTCTTCCCTGCAGCGCTAGCGTGACTATCTTGACATGGTATTTATGTGCACATTATACTAATGTGCAATCCCACGTGTGCCACACTGAAATGTATTATTGCATTTGGGGAAAAAAAAAATAGAAATGCAATCGTATATAGTGTGCTTCAGGGCTTTTTTGCGTGGAGTGTGAATTTTATGCAATTCCATTCCTGGCTGAGCAGGTTTAACCATTGCAGGGTTAAACCCCGTGTTATAGTCTGTTAAACATGCATGTTTCCTGGGGAAACGTTCCTATAATGTTGGGATACTGGTGTGTACAACAGTTGCACACCTTGCTACAGCAAGCAGGGGTTTGCTAAACACACAACAGAGATTACATTCTTATACAAGATTTTCTTTACCGTGTTATCCTATCCTCCAGTTTCTATCAATGCAGTACAGAAGGGAGATTCTCCCTTCTGAAAGTGTCTAAATCTGTAGCCCAGGGAAGCAATTTACACCAACAATGGTGATATTGTACTTACTTCAGATAATCCAAAAAAACGGCTTTGAAGTGCCTGCCTGAATTTAGGATACATTTCCTATTTTCATCATTCAACACTAAACAATCACAAGAAACACGGGATGAATCGTGTCTGAAAGCAGACTGAATTACAGACATTTAACTTGGAATTTTGCTTTCCCCAGATTCCTGGTTATATCTGTCAAACCCCTTTAGCATTGCATGTCTTCTGAAATGGAGTTATATCTTGGCTTGCACTCCCCAAACAAATGCCAGCTAGTAAACAGGTCTCCCAATGCTCATGCACAATAACCTACAGTTGCGCATGGTATTTCATTAGGGAACACTGTGGTGGTCCAGTACCTTTTCTGAGAGGACTGGAAGTAGTGGACCTAAGGTTGAACTGAGCATGCTGTAATTGATCAGAGCAACTTACAACCATGCTGACTGAAAGTACATATATACATCCAACAGGAATCTGGCAGTGATGGTCAAATTCCACAAAACTGGTACACACACAGCTAACTGAGCATTCAGAACATTCCTTTTGTATATTTTATGTCCTTGTTTATTGGGTTTAGTGTTTACATTTTGAGTGGCTCACGTACTAAATGTGCTTGTTCTGCCTCCAAGCCGAGCCCTACAGCCTGAGATGAAGCAAGTTCAGGAGGTATTAGTGCCACTATTAGCTCCATTTACACATGTACATTGTATCATCCCATCTGATATAAACTACATAATTTTTTTTTTTTTTTATAATTTCTTCCATTCTTGGTTTTGTATTTCTTTGCCTAAGAAACTATTTCTTTCAAGCCAATTCGGCATTAAAAAAACGAAATGCCTCACTTATGACTTACTTCTGTGCAACTGTATCTAATTTGCCACCACAGATGACACGCAGCTTTACTTACCAAGTCTAAAATCAGGAAAAAAAAGTCCTTTAAATATTTTTCCCTTCAACTTGTTTATTGATGCACTGAACATGAAAAAAATACAAAGTATCCAAACACAAATAAAAGAACATGTACATCTCTTTAAATACTGAAAAGAAAAACCAAAAGATATGTTGCATCCTAACAACCATGAATTGAATCATACCGTAGCATTTCAAATAAATATCCAACTTACAAAGAGTTCGGAAATAAAGTAGAGCTTGATTCTTATGCCATTCTATCAACGACTGTCACCTGCACCTCGACCATCACCACCGTTAACCCTGCGGTCCCCGCTTCGTCAGCGTTTGGGCTGCTGTTGGCTGCTGCCCGTTGGGGAGTGAGAAGGTAAGCATGGAATATGCACAACAGCAGCATGCACTGGCGTAACTTTAATCCAAGTCTGAACTCCTCCGCAAACTGAGAAGCAGCTGCAAGGGTAAATACGTAATGCATAGTTCGCTGCTCGTTAGAAGGGGAAACCGTCAGCGTCAATCCCTTTACACAAAGTAGGATGCTAGTACAGAAGCCAGTGCATCTAGGCCATTACAGCCTACACGGTTCAGTAAGATATCGTTATGGTCTTAGAATTATGATCCTATAGATTCTCCCTGCCCCCCATTTTAAGCAAGTTACTGCATATCTTTTACATTAAGACAGCTTGTATGCATTTGATTTTTGTATGAAAAATGTTAGCAAATTGTTCAAATTGAGGTTTACATCCATACACATATATATTATCTATATAATTTATACACAAAACAAAAAAGGCAATGTCTATAGCTTTCTTAATAGCAGAAATAAGACTTTCTCCACACCAAACCATAAAGTCTAATGAAATGTAATGCTGGTCCATGGGACTACGACTCAAGTATCAACTGATAATGTAAACTTTCAAGAGAAACTGGTGCAAAATAAGGCAAATCTACGTTCTACCAAACGTAAAATAAATTCACTCAAATCAAACATTGCTGAATAACATACAAAGCATCTTATACTCAACGTAAAACAAGGACTTATTTACATGGCTCAAAAGTAATCCTTCAATCACAGCTCATTAATCCTTCACTTGAATGTCTCTGCGTAGAAGCTTTAACAGTCTGACTTGTCCAGCCTTTTCATTCACACAAAGCAGGTAAAACCCCTTCATTTTAATACAAAGACAAAATGGGTCTTTAATATAGCAAGTACATCACTAAACACTGAGCTCTATCAGAAGGGAATGCTACAGGAAGAACCGATTTATTTTCCCCTTAAACTTTCCATTTCACCTTGTATAATTCACATGCACTTTGCGAAAAATCGTACTTTGTATTATTTGTCTCAAAATAAATGATGTAATGTTGTAAGCCGCATGTCAGAGTACCCAGGATGATTGGACAACTCACTGATGATTGTACAAATGAAACCAACACCGATTAACCAACAGCCATGGATAGAATCTTAAGATAATACAAAGATCTCAAAAGGTATCTTTTTGTGTCATAAAGCTCTCCAGAAATTTCAACCACTGCAAACTTCCTGTTAAAGTTCAAAAGCTCACAAGGTGTAATACGAAGATATTTCTCAAAGTATCCAAGTCAAAATATTTGTTCCAGGTCCAGTAAAAAGATGCTCCAAATTGTTTAGTTTTTTTTTTTTCCATTTTGAGTGCATTTTTTTATATAAAAATAGATGCTTCTTTAAACCCACATCAAAGAGGTTCTTAGCTCTTTGGCAAGGTACTGCTTTAAGAAAAGTTGTCTCCAGTTAATCTTACAATACGCAACATTATGCAGCCAACCAATAAACCAACTAATACAACAAAATGATTATACGAAAAACAAAGTGTAAACAAAACTGCTTTGATTCAAATAAGTTTTTTCTGTTAATCACGTAGAGGCAAATGCACTGAAGGCAAATCAAGACACTGAGGAGAAATACAAAATAAAGCACTACACAACGCCTTACAAGACATTTTTAAAGCAGGTATGCAACAAAACCACAACAGAACAAAACCATAACATTTAAAAAGGTCCCCCTCCTTTAAAGAAGGCATTAGAATACAACACAGCAGGTTACCAAAAAAAAAAAAAAACAAAAAAAAAACCTGCAGCAGTTGCTCTATTTAAACGGAATATATTAAGAGTTTCAAAGACTAGCAATAAAAAAAAAAATAACACTGTTGGACGCTAAATATTAATTCTTTCGCTTCATAACTGACTTACAAAGACATTTTTTTTTTTTACCTAATATATAAAGTGTTTGTTCATTAGTATGTGGAGACATTAGGCTTTGTGCGTTTTGTTGGTTTTGAACGAGACTTGCAAAACCCTGTCCCCAAGGCGGTATCCGTTCAGGCTGGCGATGGCCATGGCTGCCTCGTCGTAGTTTGTCATGGAGACGAATCCGAACCCTTTGCACTTGTTCGTGCTGAAGTCGCGGATGACCTTGACGTTGGTGACGGCGCCGAACGGGCCGAACATCTGCCACAGGATGCTCTCGTCGGCGTCCGGGGCCAGGTTGTACACGAAGATGCACCAGCCGGTCCCCGCGTGGCCCGGGATGTTGATGCCGGCCAAGCTGGTGACCCCGTCGATGGTCATGGGAGAGAACCTGCTAGAACACAGCGCACAGCAGACCGCATCAGCTCTGGGGCCGCTGAAGAGGCTTCAGGTGAACCGCGACAGGTGGAGCCAGCATGGATTACCTGTGGCTCACTGTTCTGCGCAAGTCTTCATTACCTCATATGTATCAGTCATCTGCAGTGTTTGGTTGTGCTGCCAAGTGTGGGCTTCACAAAGCCTCTGGTAGTATCAGAGAATTGTGCAAACGCACACTTATGCATGCACAGGTACACTGCTGAAGACAAAAAATGTGACCAGTAATCAAAATGAATGAAAAGAAGATGAGATAAGGAAAGCCGTGATCTACATGCAGCTGTGCAAGTCCTATGAAGACAAACAGGGCTCATACACATTTTTACCAATGGATTTCCATGACTATTCCATCCCTTTGAGGAAAATTTTCATGACCGATACATTCTCTGAAACGTCTGTGTATACATGAAAATTAAGAATGGGCTAAAAATCCATGTTAATTTACCACAGTATATTTTAACTAAAATTAATGATAAGCTATGTGGTTTGATACAAAATAAACATTTAAGTAACACTGACACACCAGTAAGATGTTTACAGAATAAAATGTGTCAAACCCTGATAACTCCATTGTGTAGCCCTAATTAACATAAATGACTGGGAGGTAGAGATTTAAAAAATAAATAAGTGTCCAGTAACACTGACATTAACTTCAGAAGGCAGCAGTGTCAGAGAGAAACTGCCTTTTGGAATACAAGATTTCGTAACTAAGAAGATTTTAAACCAACTATGCCTCCTATTTACCATTGACCTAACTGAGCATTAACAGAAGATAACCTTCCCCCTAAAACAATCCACACACTCAGGTCAGAGTCTGACATTACCCCACGTAGAGAACAACATAATGTCAAGTGATGTGACTGATCTGCCCGAACATTAAAGTACTGTTTAACCCTTTCGCGCGTACGGTCACACCGGTGTGATCGGCCGTTTAGCGCGTACGGTCACACCGGTGCGATTAGAACACAAGATTGGAAAAAATCTAGCTAATTTTAGCTTTGAGGAAACAACGATTTAACATTAAAAAATATAGCAAATGAGGCATTGAAAACTATGAGAAGCTTAAAACGTTAATGAAAACAAACCATATAATGTAACGCACGCTACATAGCATAAAATAAGTTACGTGTGAAAGGGTTAACCTTCTTGCTGAAGGAATACGCATATCGACACTTGTGCTGGTTCCGACTTCAGCTACTCTTAGCTTCTGTGGGTGCACTTCATGTGCATGTACATACCACATCTATGGGGATTTCCTGGAATTGCAGAGTGCATTTATTTATATTAATATTACCATAATTTAAACAAGCCCTCCACGCTGACAGAGCTTGAGTTCCCAGTACAGGGAGACACTCCATCCGCTCCAGTTGGCTTCTGAAACTATACATAGTGATGGGTGTCCTTAGTGCTCTAAGGCACCTTGAAGCAACTCCACGACCAAGAAAAAAGCAACCAGCAAGAGGGAAAAAAAAAAAAAAAAAAAGATGCATTTCGAAGACTATAAGGCCTTTGCTCTTTGTCTTTAATTTCAAATGACTATCTGAGAAATGAAAAGGTTCAATGGATCCTCTAGTGGTTCAGCTTTACATTAACTGTGGATTGAGTGTCATCCATTTAATTTGCAATCTGGATGGCAATTTTCAGCCAATTGTCACGGCGTATCGTTACCAGATGAGCTACAGTATCGAAGAAATAGGGCAGAGGACAACTGAACCGTGGTACCTCATTTTGAGAAAGCCCCATTTCAATCACCAAAATATCACTCTACTATGTACTGTTTACCAACACGCTGAATCTACATGGCAGCCAATTTCTTCTCTCTAACACCTCAAGAGAACTTAAAAGCCTTTGTGTTTACTGGGCCATAGAAATTTAATCTGACCCTTGGTAAAACAATGCTGGTGTGTTCAGCTGTTTACTGCCTCTGAGACGTGGTGGGAGTAGGTCTGCACCTCACTGGGCTTTATTCTGCAAGCTACAAGTCTTTGCTGCTCAGTCGGTTAAGGAAACCACCATTTTTCACTGTCTGGTACATCTGCCAATCAATCAATAAATCTGCTAGTCTGGCCTCCAGAAAATTGATATTGGTGTTGATCCAGAAAAAAAAAAAAGATTGTTTGACCATGAGAATGTGTAGAGTGAGCGGGATTGCTGTTCTTTTTCCTGATTGGTGTCTTTTCCTCAGAAGACAGGCTCACTTGGGACCTAGGCAGTGCCAATCAGACATTGCCAGCACTGCTGATTGCAACACAGACCTGTCACATGCTCTGCCAAGGAGAGGTAGACCTACATCGGCCCCTCCCTCAAAGCATTCCGCTAAATCTGAAGTCTAGACTTAAGATTAAACGTGTCGGATGAAATGGCTGCCATCAGGCGATCCTAAATGTGTGTGCGCAGACTGCTGAAGACTTCAGTAATTTCAGTTATTCCTAAAATCTGACATGAGCAAATCTCCCCCAACTCAACCCAAGCAGGTACAGAATGAGATGAAAATTGACTTAATTATGCTGAACTCACAATCTGTCTGTCTGAATGATAAATAGTTACCTCTTTACACCATAGGCCATGTTGAGGAGATTGTCCAGCCTAAAACAAAAGGAAGCACAACACGTATTAATTACATCACGCATTAATTACATTCTGTATGTTCGCACCCTGAGGCGCTGGTGATCAGATGCCATCAAATGACGATGGTACATCCGTGACTCACGATTAAGTTTGACCGGTTTAAGATTAAATGCGAGATAAAGTGCCTTCCAGAAGGCTTTCCTAAGCCTTGCTTTAATCAATAAATGTGTGCAATGGACTGCTGAAGATTGCAAGAATATCCCACATGCCATAACCTAGAATCTAACACATTCAAGTATTCCTAAAATTTGACATCTGATCATGAGACTTTGACAAATGTATGCCCCAAATCTTTGGCTCCACGCCTAAATGGAGTGCATTTCTGCCCCAGTCTTCCCATTACTGCACTGTCTACCAAAAGTAGGGCACCCAGGAAGGGAGAAAAAGGCACACACAAACACACACACTGATGGTGTAAGCAGATGCAGTCTCCCTGATCTAATGTGGCACATTACAAAACACTTGCCACAGGCTGTCTCACAGACCACTGTCTGCAGTTCTTCCTTCTCAGAAATAACTCTCCCTAAACTCTTTTCAGGCTCACTGCTTTGCGAGGGCGCACCCCGAAACACGCCAAATTTTGATTTTGCAATCAAGCACTAAAGGCCAGCAATCACACTAGTGGGTGGCCTGTTTGGTATCCACTCAAAAGTCAATAATGAGACTGCTTCACAAGCACCTGGGACCCATTCAATCATTGATCCCTGCTCTCAGGACTTCCATGATCTGACGACAGATAATGCATGAACCAGCAACAATCTCTTCCCCGCAAAATGGCACGCAGTTTAAAATGTCCATCAAGCAAGTAACAGCAAAAACATACACAACAAATCAGGGCTGCTGCATGTGGGTTGGGAAGACTGTAACCCATTTTAAAATGAGAGCTTTTTCTTGCAGTCAGTGCTGAAACCCTAAGTGAGTCGGGCTCTGGCTGTGCCTGTACCTGAAGCGCTGGGCCTGCTGGGCCAGGGGGCCTGGGTAGCGGCGGTTGGGCGACTGGTAGAGCTGCGACAGCAGGGCCTGGCTCGTCTTCTGGCTGGGGTTGTTGGCAAACTTGACCGTGATGGGCTCTGTGGCTCCGGGGGGCTTCTGGCCGTTCAGCCCCTTGATGGCCTCCTCGGCTTCGATTCGCCGGTCGAATCGGATGAACCCCACCCCTCTGGACACGCCTGAGTGCAGAGGGCGGGGTTAAGCGAGCTGCGTTTGCCCGTGAGCACGATCACACCTTCAGGACCGAGGCAAATGCACAGACCCACAGATGAACAGGATGTTAAGAACCAGCGATGGACAGTGACAGCCTGCCTAAAAGCCTTGGAAACAATGACATAATCAAGGCCAGTCAATGCAAAGCCCACAAATCAACCCTGACATGTGATGTAATTGGTAACCTACAGGAAATGGATGACTCATCTTCCATTCACATATCACTTATCCTGCCCAGTGCTGTAACCAGTCTGGTCCAAATACTGAGATTGGAAGAGAAGTCTAAATATTCATCTGGCATGCACTAGAGGGCAAAGCTAGGATTCAGAACTGACATTTCTACCAGTGTTTACACTGTTAAGCAAAACCCAGAAAAGCCTACTTAAAAAAAAAAAAAAAAAAGGTCAGTCAGAGAGGTGATATTTATGGACAGTAATTTGAAGGAAGTGTTGTTTCTACTCCCAGCCAACCTGAGGAATCCATCTTAAGACCAACTTTCCTTCAGAAGCATGTGAGAAACTTCGCCTACAGCAACGCCTTTGTGAAATAAAACCTGAAAATTGCCTTAGCAGCAATTACCGCTGACAGCCTTGTCCATAATCCCTGCGTAGGAGAGCATACATTTCTGCAACAGGAAAAAGGGATTCTTTCTCTCTAAATTGAGAAGCTGTGAGATTCTGTACATCAACATTAAATAAGGAGCAGTGTGAATCCATCTTCCCCCAATAGCTGGGAAATGTACAGTACAATGGCTGCAAATTAATTCCATGAGACCTTTCTGAATTTAACATTAGCACCTTTTTGGGGTGCTCTGTGTGTGTTTGTATGCATATTTGTCACATTTTCAGGTTTGCCTTTCAACTCCGCTGCGTGTTTCTGCCTCTGCATTTTTTTTTAAACAGATACACAATTCGCTTTGTGGGATTTTGGGTAGAACCTCTGATAGCCCAGAGTGACGTGTGAGCCCAGCTTCAGGCAGAACGCTTCACTAGTGGCCAGTGTTAGAAGCCTAAAGGGCACCAACCCCCCATCTCCCATCTCCCATCTCCCACTCACCGGTCACCTGGTCCACCAGGATGCGGGAGGTGATGATGCGGCCGTACTGGGAGAACAGCTGCTCCAGTTCTTTCTGGCTCATGGTCTTCGGCAATCCGCTCACGTACAGGTTGGCGTCTCTAATGGAAGCCGAGCTCGGCCGAGCATAGGAAACCTGAGGAGCAATTAAAACAACCTTCCAGGTGCGCGCCGGACACAGCAGAGGAACGACATCACGGATTCCGCTGAGAAAAACTTCTTTGTCTTTCTGGCAAGGAGATGGGCACGCTACATTTAACGAGGAGATTATGATTAACAGCTCTGGCTCCAACAAAACATCAGACTGCATCCTGAAAGCGGAAGCTTATTTGTCAAACGCTGCACTAACCAATAAAATGCCAATGTTACAATGAAACCACCAAGGTCAAATAAAAATGGGAAAAAAAAAATGAACAGGACAAAGGGTTATTAGCTCAAGGGCCTTCTTCTATAACCTTTGCAGTCTTGTTCAGAGTAGAATGTCAAGTTTTTAACCTGCCAGGGTAGATTGCATCAGCAGGAATTGTTTGAAAACAGTCCCTAAGAAACCACGCCCGACACTGATGCAGCCAGCAGTCTTTGGTTTCTGCATGCGGGAGCCAACGGACGTTTCAATCCGTGCCCAGCAGCCAAGTGGGCTGGAGTGGAGCCAGCAAAGACTCCCCTGCCTGCTGCAGCCAGCTGGGCTATCTGGGCAATGCTGGAGAACACTGCTGCTTGACTAATCTACCAACTAATGGATCGAGCTCCAGCCTCAGTTTCTGCAGTGATCTTATCCATCGTAATATGCCAAAACAAGGGAAATGAGGTGGAATTTCCATATTCGCTGCAGAATCATTATCAGCAGTGCATATTCATGTTAATGGCCAACTCAATATATATACGGCCTTTTACACACAGTCCCGCAGCAACATAAAGGAAATGGATTCTATTATAAGGAAGGTAAGGAAAGGGTGAAAAAGCAAGCTTCATGTGGTGCAATCCAGTCTTTTCTTTCTTGGAAAAGAAACAATACAAAAATAGAATGACTCCTGTGCCATCAGACACTCATGAAAAGAACAGGACGGTTTTAAACAAAGGGCTTTCCAGGCGCTATTCACCCACTGACAATACAGATCTGTCCTTGTGCATCACCCCCAAGTCTCAAGTAACTCAAGGAGGGAGGCCTGGAACTAATGGGCAGGTTGGGTCTCATGCAGTAATGTCTGGGCATTTCAGATCTGGGTTAGAACACCATTCACAGCCATGGCCTCAAAGCTCCCCTGACTAAAGGTGCTTCAGTGGCTATGCCACGGTGTGTTTCAGGGGGTGAGAAAACTTCAGCGGAGATATTTTTCCATTTGTCTCAAAATCGCCAGCGGGTTCTGTGGTAATCTCAACAGGTTCACCCCCAAGGGTGGCATCAATAAAACTCGCCTGCTTTAATTAAACCACCAAAGAGGATCCGTTTTGCTGCTTCCAGCTATAGACCGTCAGTAGGGGAGACGGCCAAGGTGAACTGAAAGGAGTGCTCCAGCAGCTCCTACCAGCTGTTCATGGGTAGTTAGAATAATGTGTATTCTAGACTTTGTAATGTAAAGGTCTGCATGCTACCGTAGTTCCCCATTCACTAAACACATGTACTACAAATTTGGTTTACATGGAATGTACACTATGAAAAAAACTGAAGATCAATTTGAAATTAGACATTGCCATGCCTGCTTTAGCTTAGCAGCATGAACTGGAGCGGGAAGATTATCGGCTCAGATTATCAAGTGAGCTGAATTTTGTGTGAAGTAACCCATCATATCAATTGTAATCATATGACTGCATCAACATTCAACCATACACATATCTGCCATCATCAAATGTAAGTACAGGACAAATTAAAATCCTACAGACCTTCTAAGCTTGGGGGAAAAAAAAAGAAAAGAAAAAAGTTTTCAGGGTGTGGAAGTTTCTGGTTGCGTAACTAGTGTACTCCAAGAATTACACATGCCAAAAATCAAGAACTCCTCATCTGCATCCTGCTTACCTTAATGGTTTTGGTCTGAAGTCTGAGGCCATTTAATGTGTTGATGGCTTTTTCTGCATCTTTTGGATCCACGTAGTTCACAAATCCATACCCTAGACTCTGCCCTGCAACACAACAACCAGAATTTTAGACTACCAATTTAAGCAGAGAAAGGGCATCCAGGCAAGATCGATGAGAACCAGCGATGTAAGCAAGAGGGGGGAAAAAATAAAACAAAAAAGTTCCCTAATCAATTCAAATCTTCATATTTCATTTCTGCTCCAGTGTAGGCTACTCATGACAAATGGCTAGCCAGCAGAACAAGCATGAGTTTTAATTACTAGGTTGTATTAGAATCACTTAATTTCATGATTAACAAATTTATTTTTCTATAAATCATGTCAGGCTACCTTTAAATGCTTTACTCCTCAAGTAAAAGGCACAGAAATTTGCTATGTTGGAGCTTAGGTAGTCAGAGGTCACACATCCATAGAATCATCATCATCATCATCATAGGGGGTAAGGGCTATATGTATGCCCTCTAAGAAGCATACTGTGGAAAGTAATGGAAAACCAGGCATAATGACCACCTCTCCACAAACCTATGACACACCAAAATGTTAAGTCTAAATTACACGTACAGCAGAGAGTGATGGGTGAGTCTACGTACCATTTCCGGCAGACACAGCTAGATGGCTTTCAGTTTTCGTCTGAGAGCAGTGACGATGCCGTGTGTGCGAAATTCTCGACCGTGGCGTAAGCCACGTGTAAACAGCCCTGTGAAAAGGCTCGATCGATGTGGAGTGCGAGCGTCGCTGGGGGTCGCGGCGGTCTAGGGCAGCTTTTCAAAAAGCGCCTCCTCTCCAGAGAGAGAAAGGTAGCCTCAAGAGGCGGCTTTTCAAAAGGACCGTTACTGGTTCGCTCTGGGTTAATGCCGTGACGGCTTACAGGGGGATTCTTGACTGGTGTGAAAAGCTGTTCATAAACTTAAATTCACCTTGCATTTGAGTGAGTGTTATTGCCAAGGGGGGGGTGGGGGGGAGGGGAGAGAGAGAGAAAAAATCCTGCTTTGAAACGAGATGGTGAGATGACACTTCTACTTGAGCCCGGAGGGCAGACTAGCTCTCTCGGTGGGAAGTGCCATTTTTAGAAACCAACACTGCAGCCGCAATTAGGCTTCCTGTGGATACCTCTCCCTCCATTGTGTGCAGACTGCTCCCCAAACATCTGCCTATCCGGTAATTGGTTCCCCAATCACTGTGGGCAGTGGGAGATGGCACGTTCTGAAAGGTGCAGCGTTTAACAAAGGAGAGCAGAGGCCACGGCAGAAAGGTGAGCCTCAGAGCCAGGGAGAGAACAACCTCAGTAAACAGTAATGAGCCACCGGCCTGGGGAGGGGGGGCTGGGCCCTGCACATCCCTGCAGATCCACCGCCACAGGCATTGGTAATGAGACTACCCTGTAGCAGGTGACCGCCTGATTGCCTGCCCGGCAGCACAGATATTGGCAGTATACAGGGGGCTCGGGGGACCAAAGTGAGAGGAGGCTTTACACCCCTCTTCAGGGCTGAATTGGAAAAGTTCAATTACCCAAAAAAAAAGAAAACTCAAAGAGCTCAACTTCTTCACTTGCAAACATATGTGCGAAAGAGCCTGCGAGTGTCAGGGCATGGAACAGATGTTCAGTAGGAGTGTGTAGGCTTGTGTTGGTGTTTGGTTTTACCGCAAAACTGTTTGAACAGACCCACGGTAATATTTAAATATACCACTGATACATACATTTTCAAACATCCATTTCTTCCTATGTTGCATTAACGATCTGATAATGATCTGGAAAAAAGTTAACCAGTGACTGAAGCTTTTCTTACTGAAGCCAGTTCTTGTACACTAGCTTGCCAAGTACCCTGCAGTTTGCTGAACTTTGACCTTTCCCGTGATACTTTATTCACATTTTCTGTATTACTTCCACTTTTATCTAATTTAATGCAACCCACACAACTTCAAATTCCTAAATTGAGCAAATGTTCAGCACAGCAGGAGATAGACACGAAAACTTTTTTTTTTTTTTTTTAGAAATTCCACCAACATTTAAGGAAAAAGAATGTACAAATATACTCCAAACAAAGACTTCAACTCATATTCAGGGTTGCCAAGACTAGACATTTTATCATTATGTGAGTTGAGCTAAGTAATTTCTTTGGAATGATTATTCAGCCTACTACCTAGCTAACCTGAAGTGGAGAGCTACTTGCCGGGATTAATTTGAATTCCAAATATGAATTAAATGAGATCTTTCAGATCACGTTAGCAACAGAGATTACTTTCACGGTTGTACTGGTGAGCAGAATCCTTCAAAAGCACTTGATTTCCCCTCGTATGACTGACAGAGATACTGAAGAGTCTCGTTTGTAGCTGTGCTTTGCTAAAGATGCTACACCTAAAATAATCTTGAGGTCCAGCAGTTCAGAACACGTGAACTCACCTCGGGTCAAGGGTGTTCCTAATTAGACAACTGGACAATTATTCTACAATCCTGATTAGAATGCAAACGCGATTTAAAGTTGTACTTTATGATGTAACTGAATGATGGAAACAAAAGTCAGATTCTTGTGCTTAATGTCTTGTTTTTATGCACTCCTCTGTTAGAATGGCCGGTTTGATATATAAGGCTTGTCTCACTCGGATAACTGCTGCACATGCGCACGGAGTACTGGGGAGCTGCGAATGTCAGTCACAGTTGGCGAGCGAGTCTATTTTTCACACTGCAAGTTGCCCAAACGCACTAGTGAGCCGAGCGCCTATTGGAGGAGGGGAGCGGCTTCACTGATGTCATCCGAGCAACCTGCAAGCGTCCGATGAGTCAGTGTCCGAGAGCGGCAAGACGAGCTACCCTTGCTGACATACCCACCCCTGTCCCCGGTGGAGCAAAGCCACTTTGTTCTGCCGCTGTGGGCTCCCGGTCACCGTCGGCTGATGACACAGCGGAGATCAAACCCAGGCCCGCAGAGCTCAGCTTGCGCTCAAGGCGAGCTACTCAGCAGCCCGTAATACGTTACTTCGTTCCCCCTAATACAGTTTTGAAAAAAGGCAGCAGACTTCAACCCAGCTGACCCCACACATCAGACACGCCAGCGGAGGCTGGCAGCGATAAACCTGTGACTCAAAGGCGGCGGTTTCCCAAACGCGTGCAGCGCGCCTGGCAAGGAGGCCGCCGCAGCACGGGCCTGTGAGGGAGGGGCAGGCAGCCCTGTTCCTGGAGAAACAGACATTTCCCCCCTCAAGAGTAACATAATCCAACCACCTGCCCTCATTGCCCATTGCACCTTATTCCAAGAGGAAAGCATCAGGATGGCATCGCATCCGTAGCAAACAAAGACTTCGTTATGAATTACGGGTGCAGAATTGAAATGGACACGGCCAAACAAGCCCACAGCAGCAAACCCAACAAAGCGCTTTTTAAAGATTCATTCACTCTTGTGCGCACAAGAAATTGTTACGTTTGTAGCAGTAAATGGATACGGAAAAACACAGGACCCTGGTCACTGTAATCAGAGTCCTGCTAAGGGAAACATGACGTCATCTGGGCCTGTTGTAAGTTCAAGGCAACCAACCAGTGATTAGGTGGAAAATGTTCCACTTGTGAATTGCTATTTCACCATCATTAACAGCGTTCAAGTCTTAAGACTGCTCTTGTGCTGTCTTTGAGCCTCCTGTAAAGTACCCGCTGGTTTCACGTTAAAATTTCATTAGATTTTAAGACAAGACAAGAAATTTCAGGAGACAATTTCATGGCATTGTTAAATTAATGTACCTGCTTTTCAACCCATTCACGTAGGTTACTGAATGCACATCTTATGCACTGAATGCTTATGTACTGAACGCACCGCACTAACGCACACTGTATGTATAAAATCTAATCTCACCTTGACATTTACACCTGTTTGTTTGAGCACGCTGCTGGAAAGGTCCCCTGTAATTGAAAACACCTGCATTACCCCCCCCCCCCTCCCCTTGGGATATCCATTAGGATTAGCCCTTTCTGAACCGGAGCGACGTTAAAAATGACATCGACACTAACGAGCGACAGCAGAGCTTGCCCGCCGTCCAGGTCTTTCTAACGATGATTACGGGTAATTACCGCACGCCCTCCGCCATCTTCACCTGCCGCTGACAGGCGTGACTGTGCCGCGTCCGCAGGGCAGCGGGAGCGTCGCTGGCGGAGGTGCACTCCGAACATTAGGGCGCTCGTCGTAAAAGGCTAATGAGGGTGCGGGTCAGCGCCAGTGCCAAAAACCCCCCAGAACAGGCCTCAGAGCAGTGATGCACTGCCAAAAAATTCATCTAAAAAAAAAAAATGATCTCGCTCCACAATTTGGGCCAGTCTAAAGTGTACCCTTTTTGGTATTAATATCAGCATATTACTGCTCCTCTAACCCAGCATAAATGTGTCCTTGAGTAATATTTACCATCTAGTTAATTACTGATCAGTGCATTACAGTGTCTCTTGTTCTCACATGTCTAGAGGAATATAAGCGACAACCACTTAAGGTCCACACTTGAAGAGTAACTGTTTGGCAAGTTCAGAAACCCCCCCATCAATGAAAATTCTTTTCAAACTATGCGAAAAACAAAAAGTAACACTTGCATCTAATTGGAAGTTAGTTATGCAAAAACACTGATTGAATCCTAGGCTTACTTAATGGACCACACAGTTAACTGGTCACTGAATTTCCCAGTTTTGAATCAGCTGTACTCTCAGCTATTTTAAATCACAGGTTTACTTTATGTTAAATGTGTGATGCATTTCAGACCCACACGTGTAAATTACAGATGCATAAAACACTTGCTCATGCACAACGACTTGAAAATACTATGCTCTCAATCACCACGACACTAGACTCGTATGGAAGGAGAGGATGACATGAATATATTCACCAAGAACTGTGAATATTCTTCTCTGTGAGGCTATGTCCATGTACATCTTTGTACAGAGTTTATCAACCATAAAAGAAAATCAACTGGACTGTTCCCTTCTACTTGAAGCTTAAGTAAATGGTCGTCAGCACATTCCTCAATTGTGCAATACAGGGAGACGTGTTACGGCAAACTGGTCATTCTAATAAAATCCTAAAAGGATCTGAATGCTTGCACACAGCATGCCACCGAACATTTCATGCACACTGCACACACACCCACGGCACCACCCTCCGCAGAGCGAAGGGAGAGAAACCGAGCATTATGGGGATTGGCAGATTCTCCTGGGGCTACAATTTCTTCCTACTGCAACTGTGCTTGTGGCGTGGTAAAGGATTACGGCACGTGGCTTTAGGAATACAAATTAAACCAGTGATATTTACCAATTAAATGGGTAATCTAATTGAGCAATTCAAAACCTGGCTCGCCCCTGGGCAAGTTTCATTATGGCTCTCACTTCCAAATGCCACCATATTAGTGGATTTTACTCGTGAAAGACTTGAATTGCCTCTTCCAACTGTATTCTTCAGTCCTGTGCTTTTACCAGGAGGGTGGGGAGTGGGGCAGAGAAAAAGTGCCTGTGCTGCGATTTCATGACCTGAAGCCAGATCAAACAAACAGCCGGTGCACAGAGTAAGGCCTGCATTCACTCTAGCCATACTGTGGTTTGCCCTTGCAAACACCTTTACACCCGTTTTTGAGCTAATTAACAATGTAACATTTGTTAATTTTAGGAAAGACGTGATGGGGTTTTGTGAGGAAAGGACAAACCCTCCCATGTGTCAGGGTTTCTAGGATATGGTAAAATATTCATATGTAGGAGGGAGGGTGTGTGCGTGTGTGTGTGCATGCAAGCGAGCACAGGCCCATACACACAGAACTGTGTAGGAACAAAAAAAAAACCCTGTTTATATTTGAGAAGCGCACTGCAGCTACACTGAACAGAGTGAGCTACAGCCAATTCTTTATGAATGCGTATGATCAGGATAGCAGTGAAAATATGCAGTTAACCAGAAGAGCAAGCTACTCCTTAAAGCTTAAGGAGCTTGATGCCCAAAATGTAAAATGTCATTCTGAGGACCTCTGAAACAGCTGAAAACGAACACTGCGGAATCACCGTTACAGACAGGCCAAATCAGCTACCACAAAATTAGTTGGTGTGCAGTTAGCTGTGATACATTACCTGTTATTTTGTCTCGAACTAATTTACAGGATTCGATTTCCCCAATGCTCCCGAATAAGCTCTTCAGCTCCTCCTGGGTCATATTCTGAGGCAGATAGTTGACTATCAAGTTAGTTTTACTGTCTTCTACATTTCCTGATTCTATGGGAGAGGAGCAGTTGTTTGACATTGTGGTGGGGCCATTGGTTGTGCTGTTACAAGTGGGTCCATTGGACAGCTGTGTTTCCATGGCAGCGATAACCTGCTAAAAGACAAGAAAAGAAGGGCAAGTCAGGACCAATGACCCACCTATCCACTAATAAAAGACATTTAGAAAAACATCTAAATGCAAGACTAGAGGGCTATGAACTTTACATCAATCATCAACAGTATGCCACCAACAAATACCCTCTTTAGATTGTCCCTTATCTTTTAATAACTGGAATACAATGTTTCCTGTATTGAATGGCTTCTGCTAATCCAGAATCAAAGCACAACCCTAGAGTGTTTGCTATGTCACAGTGGGTAATGATATTATGGAACATGTTGCCCCTTTGAGGGTGGGAATCAGTTTTTGATTTGCTCTCAGAGAGAGAGAGAGAGGGATAAAGCCAATATTCAAAGATTCCCCACCCTCAAATAAAGAGGCCCATTCCTGATATGAGTGCAAGGGGAAAAGGGTTTTTGAAAAAGCAGGCTGTGTTCAAAGCATGTTATTAAACTTGGAGGCTGTCTCAGTGAGTTTCCCTCTCCAGACTACATTGGATTTTAGAATAACTTAAATTTACAGCCTTTGATCCCAAATTGCACTGGGTAAGGCTGTTACAAAGGGAAGCCTTGCTTCTCATCTAGCCTTCCACAATTATTCATCTACACTGAAACAGCATTAAACACCAGCAAAATGCTACTGGAATAACAAATCAATGGATATGCTGCTTCCAATAATCGATGTCTGTGAAGGCATGAGGGCATGTCTGTGCTGTCAGCAAGGCTAAAGTTGCCCAATCTCCTTTAATATCGAGAACAAAGGGTGCAGAACACCCTGTGTATTCCTTTCTCCATAACCTGACCCTTACCAAGCTCAACACTTCACTGGCCACCATTCAGAGCAGATTACAAAATTGACCGAAATTAAGAAATTGCTTTTTAATTATCGTCAGCTGTTTCCATGGTCACGAATCAGTACTAAACAATACTACAGTCGTTCTGAATTCATTGTCAAACTTAGTGCTGCTCTGTCAATGTGCTTCTTGAATTAAGCGGGTAAAGCAGACTGACAGATGGACCACAGCTTTTCGGATGTGATGCATCTCAAGGTGAGGTACACCAATAAGATCCAGATTCACAGGGTCAGACAGACACCATGACTGAGGTACATACGCAAAAAAACTCAACTAGCAAGGGTCAAATGGGACTGTTTCTCTGTAGCTGAGATCATAACTGTTCTCCATGCATGGAGCCATGCAGCAGTCTGATGCCGTGACAAAGAGCATTGCTCATGACCCAGAAGCTACCGGGTTGAATTCCCGGTGAGGCACCGCTCTTATACCCTCAGGTAATGCACTTAACCCAGACTGACTCGGTAAATACCACGCTGTAAAATGGATAACAACGAAAAATGTTAGCTGTTCAATTCACTCTGGGTAAGACCACCTACTAAGAAAATGTAATGTGCTCAGAATAGATTTTGAATCTAATTAAGGCAAGCATACGCAAGAGCGCTCAACACTGCTAATAATATGGACATGAATACAACCACAATCTGCACAAAACACAAAAACATTTAAAGGTTAGGGCCCACTGATAACACACAAGTATCAGTAAGTGCACCAATTAACACTGATGCAGCGGGAGAAAAAAAACAACATCTGAAATAGTTGTATCACATGAAACTTCCTTTTTAGAAGGCATTTCATTGCTGATGACCTCTTCACAACACAGCACACCAGCAGAGAAGCATCCATGCTGCGATATGTTGAACAGGTAAGACTATAGGTCTTTTCAGTTCTTTACTTGCACTCCCAACTATTACATTAACAGACCTCAATAGTGATTTATATGTGCCAGTCTCCATTTAGTGCAAAATGTCCCATGTGATTTTTAGTGATCATTTATTTGGCGGATAGACCTGGCTAATAGTCTGTACGTAACCTGCAACATGAGTGCATTCCTACGGTGACGTAAGACTCCTTGGTCAAAAGTTAATCCAAAAATTCAGACCAAGGTATCTTGACAGATATGATGCTATAAAGACACTGTGTGGGCTGCTGTATCACATGGAAAAGACTCAATGACATGCACTGCCTCATTCTTCACCAAAATAAATTTCATGTTTACCCTTTGAGGGAATAAGGCAGTTCTGTCGATTCCCCAACTGTTCCACGTCACTATTAATTGCCCAGTTTCAACCATTATATTTTTTTTCCCCCTACAGGAACACACAAAGCAGTTAGCATCCATGTTGCCTGTGCACAAACTTGCTTTCAAAGTTACTGTCCAGGAAGACAAGTTCACTGCTAGCTAATATTTTCCTGGTTAATTTTAGTCAAAATCCCATGAGATCACCTTTCTATCTTATGGTTATTCCTAGTATATTATACGCTGAAACATTCAAGTTAGCTAGCCACCATTTTACCCCAATTATGAAAGTATCAGTCAGTGAACATTCAATTTTGAGAGGGACAATACTCTTTTTTATATAAAAAAGCAATGCTGCTTGGATGCCTTTGGTACCCAAGACGAGCTAGCTCTATTGCTAGTAATTGACAGAATGGCAAGTAATCCATGAGAATTAAACAACTCATTATGACCAATTTGAAATCTGAATTAGGCTTAAGATTTGCTATATTCTACTGTATCCTCAAACCTGGTGAAAGGGAAGTGTGTGTTTTTATATTGTAGGCACTGCACCATGCTGACAAGAAGATCTATGTCCTCTATATGAGGTTGAATGGTGCCCAAGGCTTCTCCATCCCATGTGTGCCCCATAACACATATCTGCATATGTCCTCAGCTCAGTGCAATGTCCATCCCTGTGCCAACAAGACTGAAGTGCGCTGTGTGTGTGTGCGCGTGTGTGTGTGTGTGTATGTGCACGTGTGTGTGTTGGGGGGGGGGGGGGGGGGGCTTGAGCTGACAGGGCCTCTGTCAGTGGGGTAGAAAGCTGCCCTACTGCATGTGTACCTGATATTGACACACTATATTGCCACACTGTGTGCTGTGGTACGCTAAGGAGCCTCTTCATGTCTGAAGCCAGATGCTACCCAGAGCTACTAAACCTAGCTTTGCTCCTCACCTTTTTTGCTGAGTGATTTTGCTTAAAGAAAAAGGAAAAAAAAAAAAACTGGTCAGACAAATTTTTCCCAAAATTTTGGGAATTACCATGCTCATGATATAACTAAGCATGATATGGATTAACAGATTTTTAATAAGGTCAGCTACAATTTACTGTGATTTTAAATAGCGCTTAATATACACATTTTTAGCAAAGGGGGTATTCTCATTTCATTTGTGCTATTTTCACAATATGAACTATATGAATAGCTTTTGATGTGCATTACACATATCTTAAATGCACATTAATTACATTTTTACAATGACATACACCTCCCCCACAACTACCAAATTCCTTTCCTTAGTGCTTTATGTTCTTTATCTGCACCAAGAACTTTATTATTCTGGCAGAAGAAAACTGTTAAAAGAGCAGACTTACTGAAAAAAGGTTACAATGATTAATGTGCATAATCACTGTGGGTGGTTTTGTGTAACAAATGCAAAACAGTTAATAAATGGTAAGAAAGAGACTAACTGCATGTCAATTTAAGACCCTGACTGAAACTTCAACCTACCTGAAAACCAAAACCAAAATCTGACAAGGTACTAAAATTCATACCAACATCCTTAGCAGAGCATACATTTACATATGAGGCTACATTGTCTTAACATGCCAGTTACATCTACAGAAAATGTTACTTCCTTTAAAGGAGAAAAGCACTGAGATGCAATGCAGCATTTTAATGCTAAATTATATTCATAAAGCACATCAAAACCTCTAAAAGACAGTGATTGAACGTGTACATATATAGACCATACCAATACAGACAGATATAAATGAGTAGTTTGGCTGCCTTAATCAAATTTGAAGCCTCCTGCAGTACTTGCATCCATATTAAATTTGACTTGAGCCACAGCTATGATTGTTTATTTTAATGTATTTGCTTGGCAGATACCCTTATCAAAAGCCAACTTGGGCTCATGCTGTCCATTTAAACAGCTCACATTGCTGCACAAGTCATTCAAGTTGGGCATCTTGCTCAGGGGTACAAGAGCAATGCGCCCTACCAAGGACTTGAACCTGCAACCTTCTGGTTACAAGGCGGGTGACCTAACGACTACATCAGACTGTGGTCGGAGCTTAGTGTCATTGGTATGGCCTGAGCACTGATTGGTTACTGTTGGGCTATGAATTTAAGGAAAAAAAAGTCCCACAGACCCCAGTCCAAGGCTCAGCTGCCCACGAACCACTTCTCAGCAGAGAAGCCACATCGCACAGCCTGACTGCCATGTTAGTTGCCGTCTGCAAATATGGACACAACAGAAAAAAAATACTGCAGGTTAGATTGACAAATATAACACAGTCTGTTCTGAGCATTTATTCTGTGCATAGGCCATCCAGCAAGACTTTCTAACCAGGAGAGTGGCCAACTTCGACTTCCATTTTTGTCTTGGGTAGCACACATTGTTTTAGGTAGTACCACACAAGGCAACATATTTAAAAAGAACATCTATAGGAACAGCATATACTCTGCAAGGTCTCTCTCCTGTGAATTAATATGGAAGAGCAGTTCTAAACAATACTAAAAGGATTATGCTGGAACCGAAACAAACCACTCATGCCAGATTATCATGTTACTCCTGATCATGAACGACTCAACACCATCGGCTGTTTCTCACATGAATCTCGGCCTGTGACATTACCAAATTTATCAGTACATTCACCCACATGCACAGCGGAACCTCTTGGGATTTAATACTTGTCTCAACTTCCTGAAAAGAAGGTTTGTATGGCTTCTCCGATTATGCATATCCTCTAGAACGTGAACTAGATGTTACCAATGTTGAGCACCACGCACACAGTGGAAACCATGCAGTACAGTAATTTACCATATGCACGTAAAGAGCTAAGCCACTATGTACCTATGAAACATATCAGCACATTTTGTATTTTTTTAACAATATTGACTTGCACAGTATACACAGACTTATATTTAAGTTCCTTTCTGTATCCAAAATAAATTGCGTTTACAATGGTAACTCCCAATCCACAATGAAGAGGAACAGATTGCAATTTCTGCTGCAAAAACGTCACTCATTCACTAAGGATGTGTTTACATAGATATATTAATGTCAGTCCTTGTGGCCATTGAATGGCACCATTTTAAGAGTGCAGCAATCCTGGTGTTCTGCCCCCTCTAATCAAATCCCAAAATGCACCTCTGCTGCCAGTGTATGTGGCGATGTCAGCGATGGTACATTATAACAGCCCTTTGCTCAGACCGCATCCCATCACCAACTTCAGGGCAGTTTGTCCCCAGGCTAATACACATCAAGTCCATGTTTCAGTGTCTCCTACCACTCTCCAGCCTTGGCTAAACGCTCCCTTCAGGCTAGAGGCCCCACTGTTTCAAAGACTTGTCATTTTTTGGGTCTGACAGCTTTTGGGACATGCGGGAAATCCAGGGAGGCTACAGCCACCCTCCTGCAGACAGAATGGAAGCTAGGGGTGGAACGAAACATTCTCCAAAATACCACACCAAGCACCCTTCACTTTGGCAAGGAACAGCCAGGCCTACTTATGATAATTGGCAGGGCAGGGATTTAATATCCTCCAGTTCCTCAGCCAGCCACAGGTGGAGATACAGAGTCAGTGGTAAATGCTTTGGTGATCTGCAGTTTTACAGCAAAGAGGAGACTTGCATACCATATAGTCTGGATCATCAAAATATAGCCCTACTTCCCCAATGCACTATAATTTTTGCCAGAATTAAAGTCAGCATGTTGATGACATGTTTCTTGTGAAAAACAGGATTCATAAGCACCATTGATTAACTATGTCATTGCCCCAGGCATTTGGTAAGACATGCAAACATACTTTTAAGCTAATATATTAGCAGGCAGCCCCTTTGGCTTTCTCTAAGAAAAGTTATGGCTCTCACTTTATAACTTTGTAGGATCACACATTTTAAATACTTTTTCCATTATGTATTTTACCAAGGTAGTTACTGACAAGTTGAAGTTACTAACCAAAATATATGTCCCAAACTGAACTGAACTTGAAGTGAACAATTTCAGTCATATGAGCCTTAAATGCAATACTTGCAAGACTTTGTAGACAGACATTTCAGACATACAGAAATTTCAGACCATTTCAAACATCACCTTAACACAGTTAAGGTGATGTTGCTGAAGTGCAGGTAAAATCCACAATTGCTATAAGAGGCAAAATCCTGAGAGGACCATAACACTGAACAGACAGCACTGAAACTCGGATGAGTGTCCATGTATGGTACAGTACATGTATCTAGCTTGATGCTGTTTTGGCTAACAGTTGTGATTTTAAACTTGATTTGCTAGCTATAAGGAACCGCGCAAAATGATTGGCACCTGGGAGCTAATGCATTCACCTTTAGACAGAAGCATCTACAGAACTGGCCCAGAAACAGTGCAAGGGGGAAAAAAGGAGAAAAAAACAGTAAAACAGGAATTCAGCAGCTGAAGTGTTTGGCTCTTTAATGTATTTAATCATAAAGCATGAAAATACAGCGTGACTTTTCAAACATTAGCTACCCATTTAACTCACATCACCTACCAGGTGGATGTAAATGCAACACCAGCTGCTTGGCCTCTTGGCTCAGAGCCATAAGTGCACTGACTGACAGATACAAATTTGGTTTAAACCAGGTGAGATCGCCTCACTCCTGCAGTCAAGCGATCCACAGCCACCGGTACACTAAACCCCGCTACCATGCAGCCAAATCAAGCCACCCAGTGCATTTCTGTGGGAAAGGAAAATATCCAACATCTTTGTGCATTTTGGGTAGACCAAGACATTAAGTGTTACAAGAAACAAGACAGACATTCCAACAGCATGGTGGGTATGCTTTCTACAAAAGCAAATACCTGCAAATGGGCATTTGATGAAGAAGTCAAATGCCATGTCACAAGAAAAATTAAATGTGAATAAAGCGACAAATGTAAGTTTCACCTGGGATGTCTCATTTCATGCCTCAGGATGGACATTCAAATATCTTCTGGATTATAAAGTGCTACAAATCACTGACACATCCAGAAGTTCAAGGGAAGATCTGGCTAGCAGTATTAAGGTCAACAATAATTATGAATGAGGCAGCACATTCCCGTGTGTTGCATAATTATGTCATACCAATGGACACAGTTGTGACTTCTCCAAATTCTGTCCAAAATTAATATTTAACTTAAATGGTTTTATTATAAGTGACAAAAATAAATTTCTTTATAATTTATCATATTAAAGGCCATTAAGACATCAACAATGCACTTAAGTTGGTCTGGCTGAAGGTCTCCACTACATCCATGAAGAATGTGTGCAACCACACCAATTTATTTTGTGCGCCAGCCCTTCCTGTCAAGAGATGATTAGCAGACTTTTGTCTGGGGAGGAAAACAGTCTACAAGAGAAATAAATAGATGAAGCTTAATCTTAAATCTCTTCTAGGCTTGTCTGGGGATTACAGCTAGGAGTGCAAAGAGGTGAAGTGTAATATACATATACAACGATGAGCCAAAACATTATGACCACCTGCCTAATATGCTGTTGGTCCTTTGTGTGCTGCCAAAACAGTGCCAATCCGCCAAGGCATGGACTCTACAAAACCCCTGAAGGTGTCCTGTGGTATCTGGCACCAAAACATTAGCAGCAGATCCTTCAAGTGCTGTAAGTTGCGAGGTGGAGCCACTGTGGATTGGACTTGTCGGTCCAGCACATCCCACAGATGCTCAATCGGATTGAGATTTGGAGAATTTGGAGGCCAGGGCAACACCTTGAACACTTCATGTTCCTCAAACCATTCCCAAACAATTCTTAACGTGGCAGGGCGCATTATCCTGCTGAAAGAGGCCACTACCATCAGGGAATACCACTGCCATGAAGAGGTGTACCTGGTCTGCAACGATTTTTAGGTAGGTGGCACATGTCAAATTGACGTCCACATGAATGGCCGGACCCAGGGTTTCCCAGCAGAACATTGCCCAGAACATCACACTCCCTCCAGCAGCTTATCTTCCCACAGTGCATCCTGGTGCCATCAGTTCCCCAGGTAAACGGCGCACATGTACACGGCCATCCACGTGATCTACAAGAAAACGGGACTCATCGGACCAGGCGACCTTCTTCCACTGCTCCAAGGTCCAGTTCGGACACTCACGTGCCCATTGTAGGTGCTTTCAATGGTGGACAGGAGTCATCATGGGCGCTCTGACTGGTCTGCTGCTACGCAGCCCCATAGCAGGGTGCGTTGCACTGTGTTGTGACACATTCCTCCCGTAACCATCATTAAAATTTTCTGTGACTTGTGCCACAGTAGACCTTCTGTTGGGTCGGACCAGACGGGATAGCCTTCGTTGCCCTCGTGCATCGATGAGCCTTGGGTGCCCAACACCCTGCCGCCGGTTTGTGGTTTTTCCCTCCTCAGACCACTGTCGGTAGGTACTCACCACTGCTGACTGGGAGCACCCCACAAGCCTTGCTGTTTCAGAGATGATCTAACCCAGTTGTCTGGCTATAATTTGGCCTTTGTCAAAGTCACTCAGGTCTTTACTCCTGCCCATTTCTCCTGCATCCAACACGTTGACTACGAGAACTGTTCACTTACCATCTAATCTACCCAGACCTTGATATGTGCCCTTGTTTGGAGGTGACCAACGTTATTCGGTTCACCTGTGAGTGGTCATAATTTTTTGGCTCATTGGTGTATACATGGTTTGTTAGGCACATACCTTTCTAGATCAACACAGTGAACAAAGGTCATTATTAGGGATGCAATGATATATCAGTTCATATCAATCAATCAATGCACCACCACAAAAGCTACATGCAGCTGCATCTGTTGCATGCGAGCCAATGCATCTTTTTCAATTTCCATGGAATATTTAGGAAGAAACTACAACATTTAAAGGTAAAAATCCTAGTCATCTATGTCAATGGCACATAATGAACTAATGTTTATATGCATTTGTTAAAAAGCACAGAATGATTAAGGTCATGTTGCAATGTATTACAGAATCATTCTGAATTGAATTCAGATATTAGAATTTATCCTCTTAGGCTCAATATTGTGTCATATCATTAAGATGACTTACACCCCTAATAATGATACATGGGAATGACACCAGCATGGATTGGCCAACTGACCAAATGGCATAAAGTGGCATTGTGCCAACTAAAATGAAGGAAGAAATGCAGGGGGCACGCAAAGAATGCTGTTTGAATGAAACTGGGCTGGCGAAACAAGGTCCAAACGGGAGTCAAAGGGGAACTATGGCAAGAGGAAAATGCAACCAGGGGAAAAGGTGTACAAGAATTGGGTGAAAACAAGTAGGCTAGGAAGTGCAGGGCAACTTGTAGAGAAATTCAAGTATCTGCTTGAAACAACTGCTTGTTAGCAGTTTGATTGACTTCACCGGGAAAGAGAATCCGGGCATATAAAAGAAAATCAGAGAGCGAAGTCAATATCGACTTTTCTGAGATCTACACCTGCAAAGCGAATTCTGAAATCCAGGCCTTTCATTTTGCAGGTAATTGCCAAGGAGCTATAACTCTCTGTTGTGCCATACTCATGTGGCTTGCAGTGCAACCATATCAAACCATTTATGGCATGACGAAAGAGCTGCGTGGGCCCATATTGTATCAGTGACTAACTTGGGGTGGGCAGATGGAGTAGAGGTCAACAGCTTCCATATCCTCAGTGATGGACCCATCACCCCACAGCAAATCAAAACCAAATGCCACCTCATGTGCAGATCCATATATTTGAGGATTCTAAAACTGCATGATATTTCAGAGAAGGTTCATGAAAAAAGATGGATTTGTAGAGGGTGGCAGATATGCATGTTACCAGAGGGGATGAGTTTCTGTCGTCTTAGGATGCATATGAATTTCTAACAAACCTCTGACCACCATCAACTTTAAGACAAATCTTTTACACATAAAATAGTTTGATGTGGCATTCATGTATTGGCCAAAAGAAAAGCTGGGAATGAATCAACAAAATGGATGAAAATTGTACAGACTAACTTCATTGATGATTACATTTAGTTTCCTGCGAACTTTGCGTTTGATGGTACAGTATCAGCATTTTACCTGAATCACTTATTTTACTAATTTTCTTGACATTAAAATTGAATACATACTAAACATTGATATTTTCCTACATCATTGCAAAACCACATCAGTGCAAAACCAAGGCAATAAAAATGATAAAAAAAACAAATGAAAGATTAACAACATTGACATTTAAAGCAAAAATACAAAATTACTAATTTTCTGAAGTTTTAAACTTCAGTGTTTTGTGCATTCCCCTTATTGCACTGCAATCTCCAGAAATACAGGTCGTTCCACTTTAGTAACTGCAATATGAATGTAACACTGCTTGCTTCTCTTCATTACACAACTGGTACACTGGTGTATTTTTTGTGTGCGAGCCAGTTTTTAAATTTGGTTACAGCAAACAGACTTCAGGAGGCTGCATAAAAGCAAGACTGGAAAATTCACTAGTATATTTCATTAGGAACAAGGCTGGGAATCATACTTACAGCCCTAAATAATGAGGAAAGGAGGAGAGAGAGAGAGGATCAGGGGATCATCATCACCAAGAGTCAGCCATTAAAACAGTCTCATGGCTGTACCTCAGCAGTGGTTCCTCTTATGCAAGGCACCGTGACACATTTTTGCTTGCACTCTATTGTTCATGAAAACTGCTGCATGTCCAACTAGTGAATCTGACACCTTATCAGTAAAATGTCTGCATTCAGCTAGCCCAAAGCATTACACCGAGCTGGCTATCAGCACTACTCTTTGCTGAACCAAACAATCAAGGAACAGCTGGATGCTGAAAGCAGCCAAGGCTGAAGCTTTCCAGCAAATCTGATCTTTTCAGACATAGTCTGTCCCACTTAGCTATCCACATGAATTCCCTCATTATTTTGTCATTGTCCTCACAAGGCAATATGTTTAATGCGATTAATGTGGACTACCATGATAAAAGTAAAGACAGTCATACATTACACCCTCTAAGCAGAGCAGAAGCCATTCATGCCCTTTACAGGGCTGAACAAAAAGATAAACATACTAAGCACTTTTGATAGATAACACCAAGCAGGTGCATATACATCAGAGGAAATTAATAGTCAAGACCCGGAAAAACTAAATATAAATGACTTAATGTTAAAGGTAACACACACATGGTAGGAAAGCTTTTTTTTAGGCCAAGCAGCAACCAAAGGCATTAATCTTAGTGTGTGAACCAAGCTGTTCTTAAGGAAGCAGCTAAAATTTATCGCCTCCAGTGCAAGTAACCTTGTGTCCCTGCCAAGGAAATGTAGCCTACTCTCAGAGCACCTAATTGCTGATCAAAGAGTCAAAGTCATGCTCCAGCAGTCCAGGGAATACACAAAGTGCCTGGTGTTCAGAAGACTAAGACGCCACAGGGAAAGACTGCCCTTGGGTGTGTATGCATTAAAGGCCACAGCAGAACAAACGGGATAAATGCCCTTGAAGTCGAAGTTAATCTCAGATGATACCCATCAGTCACCGGGGAAATGGCGAAAAACTGCACATCTTCCTGTGCGCGATACGGCTGTAACAGTCATGACAGAAGTAAAGAGAGGGCAGCGGGTCAAAGTCCTTGCGCTCCCTTGGAGAACAGTGAGGGAGACTGATTGAGGGCTTCTTCACGCTGTCCCAGATTAGATGAAGAGATGGTCTGTATGCATCTCCATGCGCCTGTCTACATCCTTAATGCAAGATTTTGGCACCGTTTCGGGAGTTCAGGAAGTCCAGCAGCACAGCGTGTGTGTAAAAATCCTTTATATTTAAAAAAAGTTCCAAAAATATACAACATGTGCACCGCCCACACGCACCACCCCCACTAAGTAGTTAACACAGCACCAACTTGATGTTACATTTTGGTTCCAAATCCACTTCTAATTCATGAGCAAACAAATCCAAACAGGAATCCATGCAGCAATCACATTCTTCTACTAGTCTAGTGCGCTTTAAAAGGGAAGGGATACATTTCAAGTATAATTGCCAAAGTGTGGTCTGAATGCCAATTCCAGTGGAGTCTGAGGTCAGTTTTCTGACATAATGCTCTATGCTGTCTAATCACAGCCATAACAAAAATTGATATACTACATACAGGCAAGGAGAGCAACCCTGGTGAACAGTAACAGCCACAAAATGGAACAATAAATGTAGAATGCAGAATGGACAACAGAACATGGTCAATCACAACACAAGACTTTACAGACTGAGTGGGCATTGTCTGCCGTCTGAAGAGCACCTGACCTGTCTGTGTGCTATGTTACTGCGTGTGTAAAAATCTGGTAAAATGCTGGCTGTCCTTAAATTCCTCAGATTGTACAGAAGAGCTGCAGTGGGCTCAGAGGGGCTAAATGAAAAGAGCAGCAGAGTACAGCGGACTGGATTCACCACTCCAAAGAGCCGAGCTGCAGGGCCTCCCTGGCTCACGCCTCGGTGCTCTCGGGGTTGGATATCTGCTCCGCGCTGCACCTCCTGCGGGTCGCATTTCCAACTGACCTCCCCTGACGACCGGTCAAGCAGCAAAGGCCGAGTGAACCGCAGAGAGCGCAGAACACCCGCAACGCTTCAGATCGGGGAGATGCTCCGACCGTGCCGGGGCCGAGACCGCGAGCGAACCGCGGGGAGATCCATCCCGGGCGGGACCATGAGGTTACGTTCAGATGGGGGGGGGGGAGCTGACAGACGGAGCGGAGCCCAACCGGGTAAACCAGACCCCTGGGCAGAGATGTCATATTTATTTAGGAGCTCCGCAGGGCCATTTGCAGAGCATGTTTAAGTGCTGTGCATAAGGCCAAACAGAACGGAACTGCAATGAGAGAAGGCCAGCAGGTCCCCAGGTCAGACTGATTCATGGCATCTGAAGCAACTCCAAACGCCCAGTGTGTCTCCTTTAAGTGCATGGCATTAACTGGTGAACGGCGAGCCACGTGTTGTCCTACACTGACGAACGACATGCTTACAAACAAAACGTGGAAAGGCCCGCTGCACAGTGATTACATAACCAAAGACGAGCGAAGAGCGAAGCCAATACACTCAGAGCCCTCCGGCATTAGTGCAGATGTCCTCTGGCTGCGTGGGCAAAACAAGAGCAGCTCGCGCTGTCCGGAAGACCAATCAGAAGTGAGTTCAAAAGGCCAACACTGACCACGTCAAGTAGCGCTGGTGGGACAAGGGGAAGTCTATGGCTGGATATTAAGGACCTGCATGCTTCTGTATTATACACGCAATGTATCCTGGCTCTCCCAAGCAGACAGTTTGGGAATACCCCCCCCCACCCCAGATGAGAGCTCACGAGGGCAGCTACACGGAACACTGGCGACCCCCACTTAATTCCAAGCACAGATATCATTGTGTCACACATGTGATTTATTATGCAGTGCTGTGGATAGCTTCAAGTTAGCATTAAATTACAGAGTTACGTCTCCCTGCACCTCACCCACGAGCCAGCACTGACCTGCACAGCAGAGCGGCAGTAGGTGCCAAGTGTGAATTTGAGCCTGCCTACAGTTCTGAAGGCTTAATGAGCCTTCACAGCAACGTACAGCACTCGACAGGACAACGCCGGACACAGTGTGCGCAACTCGCTCATTCTGAAACAGAAAAAGCACAAACGATTATTAAATGCTTTAACAAGCTTACTTAGACCGCCTCTTCATCGGAGAACTCTACATAACATAAATTAAAACCTAATAATAAATGAACTAGATGCAAATCTAAGAATATAGAATTGGCACATGTACAGATTGGTACACCCCCACAAGGGAACATTACTGCAGCTGTGCATTCAGCAAGGGGGGGTGGGGGGGCTTGCTGGAATAGGGTGTCTTTAAAGGCTAAAATTAACCATGTGCGTTTCGTCAAGAACTCTTAGGGAAATGCTGCCTCCTGGATTCTGAGTGTGTTCATCCGTGCACCTAGCAATCGAAGGGAATGGCAGTTTGCAGCAGAGGGGAACCGAGAAATCTTCCCCGCTTCAAAAGCTGGTTTTCCATTTGAATGCTACACCAGACCAAGGGCTGGAACCGTCAGCCTTCTCTGATCGATAGTGGCAACATGCGTGGAAAGACTGGTATCAGTGCTGGTGAGTGTGAGGCTTCATGTGGCCCAAAATCAGCGGAGTCAAATGACTCGCCAATGTCAATCGATAGTAACTCTTTCCTGTGGAGAAGAGAACCATTTGATTGGTTCACAGGAGTCAGCCACACATGGCGGCTCCACCCAAAACAGGTTTTGCGAAGCCTCACTATCCCAGCAACAAAATAAGAAAACTTATTTCAAAGCATATAGTCACACCTCAATGAGGGGATCTAGCTAGAGGTGATGTTCGGGTCTTGAGGAAAACACTAGATCAGAATGAAACGTGCCTCTCACTGACCAAATCAAGAGGCGGCTATATTCGTACCCATGAATAATGAAGTAAGTCCATCAGTGAACACACCCGAGTCCCTCTCGTCCTATTGCAAATGAGGGAAGGCTTTCACAAAACACTGCTCCAACAAGCAAAGACTTGTAGGACTTTAGATGCTTTAATGCAGGGAGGGGGGAGACATCCTGAAACTGATTGCCCTCTGAGGGGGGGGGGGGGGGGGTTGGAAACAACCAAAAAAAGCGTCATTAAGCATCAGAACGACGGCACAAAGGATCCGGCAGGCCGTTAAAGAACATCCCCGCACCTGGTGCTCTCCCCAGAGCACCACACCTCTGCGAGCAGGAGCCATTTCAGACGTTTTTAAAAGCACAATATGTGGGCACGTTGTTCATGGCACCCAGAGGAACGGAGGTCCTATAAGCCACAGCAGCAGATTCACGCCTTTTCCTTTATTAGCATTTTACAGTTCCCAGTAGTGCCGTCGTGCCATTAAAAGGAATGGGCTGCAGAAAAAACAAGACTGAATCATGTCCTTTCACGTTGATCGATGCCCTTCCAAGAGCATACGCAGAAGCAGCTGAGCCAATTCCACAGACATGCACCGATGTACTGTAAATTGCATCATTTTTAAGTCAATACACATGTATCAATGTTATGTACAAAATTACTCAAACTACAACTTAAGTTGTACAGCTGCTAAGTTTCTGTCAACAATTCACGATGTTCAAGGCACAACATTTACTGTAGGCTGTCACCAGTGACAAGTAGCACGCTAGCTACAGCATGTCAACTGCAGACAGTCAGCTAGCAGAGGGCTCAAGAAAACTTAAAACAGATTAACCAGCCAAAGGCACATCAACAGAACACAAAAGGCTAACCTAACTAAAGCAGTCACTGGAAGGTTTTCAAATCAGACAGTTCAAGGGTCAAAAGAACCTAAAACTGGAATTTACTGCACGGTGTAATCCGCCACTGCCTCTTGCAGATGCTTTGCTTTCCACTTTACTGTACACACCCAACCCTGTTATTCTCCGCAGCATTCCACTTCTGAGCACCTCTATTTACCAAGTGAGCTTGTCCACATGGTTGGAATGCCTGGGGATCAAACATGTTTCATGTTCAGTTTAACTGCACAGTGCACTGATGCAGATTTCAGATCATGCCAGTCAGCTACAGTACACATCCACGAGTTCTGCAGCTCACATACAGTCAGAGGCCATTTCATTCTTCATAACATAACATCTGCTTGTATGGAAATGTAAACCTTTCTGAGATGAAGACCACTGGCTTCATCGCACCCTCCCCAAACATCAGACAAAACAGACTGCGAATCCACTGCAACACATGGTAGACTCCAGCACCCAGAGGCCTGGACTCTCCATGGCCCAGCCAATAGATCAGGCTACTAAAGAGGCACCAGATAATAAACAGTGCATCCTGGAGGAAGCACTTCCATTAAAGTAGCCATTTTAAATTAGCCAGCAGACTGACTGCCTTACTCCAAGCCCTGCCTCTGATAATAGAAAAAGCAAGCCCCTGAACGGATTAAATGGAGACCAAGAATCTCCTCTCTTGGCTGTCAGTATTATAACTGAATGAGCTGGCTTCAACACTCTGGCCTACATGGTAAGATGCTAGATGGTCTGTTAGAAGTCGTGTCTACCATCAGCTACGATGACAGCAATGAGGGGGAGAGGAAGAAGCAGTAAATGTTAAAAGGCCCCATTTCTGCCATTTCACAAGGCCTGGACTTTATCAACATGTGTCCTTCACTTCATTAAGCATGTGTCACTTTCACAAAGGACACTGGGCAGGAGCAGTGATCAGTGAAATCTGAACTTAGAAAAGTATGCACTGAAAAGTAACACTTGTGCCAATGTTGAAGTTTAGCACAAGTGTTGATTGAACCCAGCCCAGTCTCAGTGCTTAAAGTATGCTGCCATTTGATGGAGAGGATCTGTGTTGATTCATAAGCAAAGGGAGTTTCCTGTTTTTATCTCTCAGCAGTGAATGCAGATGGCATGAAGTTCTGAAATAAGTGTGCAGCATGCTTTGTAATGGCATGAACAGTCCTAACGGAGCCATGCTGAAATCTCCCACATTTGCAGCAGTTAAAATGAAAGCCCTGGATTATGCACATTCAAGTTAGTCACGGCAGAGCAATACCTTTGTGTACTTCAAGCATGTCCTAGTTCCTATTCACATATTAACACTGCATCAAAATAACTACAAAAAGACACCGCGCTGCCCTACTTCCGAGATCGCTACAAGGAGCCGTTCCTTTATTAGGGCAGACTAACGCTTGCGCGGGTAGCTAGGCCCGGTCAAAGATTCGCGTTTCGGCGGCGGCCTCCTCCTCCTCCTGCCGGGGGCGTCCTGTACTGCCGGTTCCCTAGAGAACGTGGAGCGTGACCCCGGGTTAAAGCTCGGCCTCTCCGTCAGCTGCTGTAGCCATCCACCTCACGCCGTCCCGCCCGACCGAGCAGGACCCCTATTAAAGCTCATTACAGGGCATCAGCGGGCCGGGTAGCCGGCTGGTGCACCCGGTCCCACGGCCGCCGCGGAGCGAGAGCCGTCGCACGCAACTCCGCCGCGAGGCGCCAGACTCGAGGAAACGTCGGCCCGCGTCCCCTTTCAGGCGGGGACGGCCCACAGGTTTATCTGAGGTAAACCCGACTGCAGCCGAGGCCTCGCTTCACCCAAACTTGCTGTGCTCTCGCCCCCGGGAGAGAGAACCCTGCTTCTAGAGTACCAGATCAGCCCTTGTATTTTTTTTTTTTCCTTTTTTTTTTGTTCAGTCAGAAGCATTTACGTAACTGGGTCGATGCGTTCTGGAGGTTTGTCAAAACCAGAGGCTGCTAGCGCCATCACAGGCTTATCAAAACGTACACTTGACATTTTTAAAGTTACTTGATAAACGCTGCGAGGCCAACATGAATTTGATATGAATTTGTGTGTCACACTATCGTCCTACGTGCGAGTTTTTAAGATGATGCAAGTGCTGGCACAAAATTTTAAGGTCACGCAACTGACACTTGAGAAATTCGAGCATGTCAGCGAAAATTCTCCATCACAATATGGACACTATGTCACGCTGACCCAGTCAAACCCCCTTCACACAAAAAAGGCTTCTGCTTCTGTAAGGAAACCATTTTGAAGCAAAAGACAGTGACAAAAGGCTTCTAGGCACAAACATTTGCTGCACATCTGTGGGTTATGAAAGTCAGATAATGCATATCTACATATCTGCTGTAGGTGACAGGACCAGCACTCCATGTGAGTGAGCACACAATTCGGTCAAGAAAATGACGAATGACTGCTTCTGCAAAATCTGAACTACAGGAAGCTGAATTTCTATTCGAAATCCAGCTAACACAAAACAGTTTTTGCAAAGAATCGTGTAAACTCCCGAATCTGTTAAAAAGCATTCCATCAAAGGGGTGCATGTGTGACTCTTAATACAGCAAACCCACCATCGAGACCGATGCCGCTCTGCTGCGCCACGGCAACGGACACCCTGCTGCGGCCAAAATATGCGCTCATCTGAAACAAATCAGCAGGATGTTCCCGCCACCCTCCACGCTCCAGCCATCGTATGTGCAGCACACTGACATGACAGCCTACAGCCCACACACACATATGTAAGCCTGCATTGTGCCCTGGGCAGTTCCCATAATGCATCGCTTCCGCATATACATGCAGAGTAAATCTACAGCACAGTGTACACCAGGGACAGCAACAGGCAGCAGAGCTAAGCACACCAGAGCCAAGGCACAGGACATACCCACTTAACTAGGGGCTGCCAGGATGTGCAGCCTTGGACAGCTGCTGCAAATAACCTGAGAAACAATGGCCATCGTTATACGGAAGCAGACGGTGATCCTCCTTTCAGTTCGACTGTTACTTATTCCACTCGAGTATCAAATTCTTCATGGCATAACTTGTTTAAACCATCTTTGCTGCTATAACTAAGCCAAAGTCAGAGACTGCTCCACCTGTGTTACCGCCTATTTAAGATTTTACTATAAGGTTAACGCTCTCCATTTAAACATTAAAACAACAGTCTCCTGTTCAATAGGCAATTAAGGGTATGTGTATTCATGCAATTAGCTGTCGTACTTAGTCTACGTAATCACAGACACAGCTGTACTCATATCATTGTCGTAATGAAGACCATGCCATGCATCAAAATGTCACTTGGCAAGTTCACTACCAAATCACTGAATGGGAGCTAGATCAGCGTGCGGGTACCCTCAGGCCATCATAGGAGAAGCCCAGGAATAAAAGGTTTTTTTTTTTTTTTTTAAACAAAACAAAATCTGCAGACGAGAGGCAGGGGGAAAACGAAGAGGACAGCGCATGTAGATATTCTACTACTGAAAATACTTAAATGGACTCAATAAAGCAATAAAATCTAAGTAATCTTCAGGCATTATTAACAAGGGTGCAGCTGCTCTCACTGTAAATCCTAAACAGATGAAGGCTGCAAGCCAGCTCCATTATTTCCTCCATGTCAGGGTGAATTTAGCTAGTTCAGTGTAATAAGATGCATATGGGCTCTTTGTGTTTAAGTATTAAATCCCCAAAATATGAGCTTTCCTTAAAAAGGAAACGTGTAATTGATGTAGGCTGAGAATACTACAGTGTTTGAATTTCCAGACAATCAAAACAAGCGCGATTCATAAATTTATATCTGGATAATTAAAATGAGTATGTGTTCCGGTAACGTAATGACAAATGCGTGATCCGAAGTCACGAGCTGAACATTTTATTTCCATTTTTAAACGGCGTACACATACGTTTATTAGTTATCTCGCAGAAAACAGTATATTTGGCACAGGGTTGGTTGTGCTTTCCTTTATTTTCCACCTTCACGCTGGCATTCTTCAGGGACTGACTGAGTCACCCTGGAAATAATGCTGATGATATTGACAGCATATGCTGGAAATGCATGTCGATTTTAATTGTCTAACCAGAGTGGGAATAAAGCAAGCCGTGGCAAGCCTAAGCTAAGAATCAGCTACGGTGGTACCACTGCAAAGTGGAGATGGATTACAGGGGCTTCCAAACATGCTGCGAACTCCTGACCCCTGAGAAAGCAAATTACCCATCTCATTAACACAAAAACTAACCTCTGAGGGCCATGCATGGTACAGTTCTATGAATGTCATTAGGATTGGACCAGACGGTGTTTTTACCAATGGCTGCAATGCAGGGCACTCTATGATTACTTTAAGGGATCCAATAATAGATCAACAGCATCTGATCAACCATGCAACAGTAGAGGTGTATTCAAGCACCTTGTTTATTTTACAGAAACCCGTATGCAAGGTAACAGTGCGCAGACACAAGGGGTGCGTTTTCCAAATAACTTCATCGAAATATTCTATGGATCCCGCCAGTTATTACAGCTCTTTCTGCGCTCTGAGTTTCCTGTATTCACTCGCAGGAAAACCAAATCAATGAGACCTCGTGCAGGGTTCTTACCACTTTATAGCCATAACAGCTATTCAAAGGCAAACATTTGGCTTGGTTCCTGGCAGATCGGAGCGGAGCTTGGTGTTCGGTCCCTGCTTCCCGCTGCCAGTTCTCTGGGCGCCGCCGCGCTCTCCCGGCAGCGGCCGGCGGGCCGTGTGGCTCGGAGCTCGCCGAGCCGTGTCCGTCTCTCGCTTCCAGCTGGCAGCTAGAACCGAAATAACTGGCTCTTGGCAGTGCAAAAACAGAACCAGCAACAACACACACAAAAAAAAAATCACAACTGCCCAACTTATGATCTGCAGAAGCCCGTCCTAATCTTGACCAAATCGAAGCAGGGTCTCGAGGAGGAGGAAATTCGACTTTAGCGAGACGTAAAAACCACATCTTCTCAACATGCCTCAAAGGCACTGTGTGTGCACGACAGTTCCATCTGAAATACTGTGCCAACATTAGTTTTAATCCTGCACTAATCCATTATCTGTGTGCATTCGCAGGTCTTTAAAGGTAGCATTACTGCTCATTTTCTGCTGAAGAACTGCTTTATTTGCCAACATAAAACTCAAACATAAGCAGTGCAAAGGTACAATTTCATTCATTTTAAGTGAAAGACTCATCATGGGACAGGCATCTAAACAATGCAGTCAAACAACTTGTAAAGAATCAGACAATAGCAATTGTAACAGACAATTAACTATAAACACAGATTTCCTGATGCCAAAGTCACTTCCAATAAACCTAGGGAAAAACAGGAGTAAAAATTAAACATTACTGTTGTGTTATGATCCAAGTACCGATTTCGCAAGATGCAGAAATACGCCTTAAACCACTGAACCAAAAAATACATGGCAGCTCAGCATGTGTACTTGAACACAACTGCTACATAGATGGGTCAAATGCAGTCGCGTGATGTTCCCATGACAACCACACTGGATCACATGCAAGTCTCCCACAGGGAGGCCCGGGAGCTTCTACTGCCTCGGTAATTGCAGGTGACAGCCAGCAGAGGGAGGTATATGGCCCACGCCTTTGGATAAGGTTTCCTTTTTTTTTTTTTTATAAAGATAGACGTATCAGTTTACAGCATAGCCTGACTGCCTGCAAGCTCTCTTCCAGTTGTGGACACATCATCTGCAGCAGTGTATGGGGGTACATTTGTTTCAAAACTTGCAAGCGTAGCCAGCCATTTGTACATGTACCGGTGAACTGCACCAGAAGTAGTTTTGAAACAAATTCACCCCTTTACAGTGTGTCCATAGCTGATGCAAGCCAGCAGCCATTCATGTCTATGGTCCAATGCCAAATGTGTCCCTCACTCTAAGCAGGAACAAATTTTACGTACACCCATGGTGATAGCACTAGGAAGCACTTCACACAATGAGAGTTTTGCTTGCATTCCTCATTTTCCAAATGTCTGCAGTTCTTGTGTCTAAACCTTTGATTGACTGTAGCCTTGAATAAAATCTTCATACTGCCTGGGCTGCACAGTGCACACAAATAACCGCATAGCTAAAGACAGCACAAATCTGCTACAATTCCCCACCTTTGCAATTTCCCCACCTTTGCAAAGGGGTTTGGCCAACATGGGATTGCTGTGGTCACAAGAGAAATCTGCATTTTAAACACAGGCTCTAGGATGGTGTACAAAGGGCCAAGTTTAACAATAGCGAGGATGCTGAACATCATTACAACTGGGAGAGCGCACCATCAGCCTCACTCCAGGCAGTCTTGGGCCACGTCCCTGACCTCTACTGACAAAATGACCATAGGGTTGTTTTTTGAAATGATCAGCAGCTAATTTGCTACATGACTTTCCTAAATTATTATACGGGTCACACTCTGTATGGTTATTTCCTGCACTGAAGCAATTCAAAAATGCCTTGTTCAAGGGTACGTGGGTAAGGATTCAAACCTGCAATCACCAGGTGATTATGCAACAATATCACACAACAGTTCTCCTACTTGCCATGACCTGATTGAAGGTCAACAGTCCTTGAATGTTCCAAGCACACAGTGTTATGGGGGCTCAAGCTCAGAGTAAAGCCAGCTGTAGGAATCCCTTCTGCTGGGCTCCCGGGTTGGTCCCAAAGTGCAGACAGATTTCTCCCCATGCGGTTGGCTGGCTTCAGCAGTGAGGGTAGGGTGGAACACACCACTGATAATAAACAGCTTTTTTTAAAACCCCAGCTACGTACCCTTTGGTGTAGATGCCCTGTGTGCTGCTCTTAAGGAATAACCGCCTACATTACAAAGCACCATTTCACTGCACCTGCACTCCAACAGGGGAAGATCCACATTTGCTCTGACTGAATCTGTCACCCAAAATTTGCTGCATCTCCCTCAGTTCTTCGCGTGACCACCACGATCGCGACTCGCCAGTCGCAACACACCCACACAGGAAGCAACAGCACAAGCCAGCCCCCGGGTGGCTCGGGCTGGGTCCTAATGCCGCTGGGTGACTTTGTGACAAAACCGGACTGTCAAAATGAAGGGTGGGGAAAAAAGCTGAACTGGAAAGAAAAAACATGACTAAAAAAAAACAAACCTCAATATTCTAATGCTGCATCCGTGTTCTCAGATAACACGCTGTGCTAAACCTGCATGGCTTGCGTGCCACCCCCGGGGTGGTGTATGTGGCAGAGAGGGTCTTGCGGTGGGAGCGTGGAAATCGACACGGCAAGGTCATGCAGAACACTGCGCATAAATGCAGAGCCTGCAGAGATACTGGATCACAGCACGCTGCCAATACATGAAGACGGGCTTACGCAACCACCCCTGCTGCTGCCCAATGCACAGAGGGCATTCTGCAAGGGGAGCGACTTGCACGCAAGAACCATTCCTGACATTATGCTCAAGGAAAGAGGACCCACCTCATACAAATTAAACTGAACACTGCATGAGCAGATGATTAGGTTTATTTTTAAACATAGTAGGGCGACACGTCAATTCATTTTTAATGAATATTGGACATTCATTTCTTGGCATTCTCTCCCACACTCTCATATTTGCATGAAAACAAACATGAAACATAACGTAAAGGGGTCTAAAAACATTAAGTGGCTTTTTCATAATCAGATTCCACACAGAGCAACAACTGGCCCCTCCACCATGGCCTGTGATTGGCTCTGAGCCAGTGTGGCAAGGACTGTGCCACCACTCCTGCAGTAGATTTCCAGCACTTAAACACAAGGCTGGTGGCACAGGTGAAGCAAATGGGGACTATGGGATGTACAAGCTTTTCTGACTGTCCCACATGATATGTTCCGACTTAGAAAACTTGAAGGCCTAGTCTCGTTCAAGGTCAAAGTCCGACAAAGAGCAATCAAGAAATACAGCTGGTTTAAAAAAGCTGTCACAGGAATTGTTAGAGGGCCGTTTTCCAGTTTTGTTCAAGTATATAAAGAAATGTGGGCTGTTTAACTTAGCTGCCTTGCCAGCTCAGAGCGCTGGAAGCGAAAAACCCAAGCTTTGAGCGGTACTACACTGACAGTCACTAACACGGCAATGACACAAAGACCATGTTCTACTGATTAGCAGGACACGTCGTGTTCCCTTTCCATCCGTTTAATTATTTTTTAAACTTTCCCCAGGCTTGACATTCAGAAGTTTCCTAGTGGCGTTCCTCACTAATGTGGTGATGTGCCGCTTATGCAAGTGTCCCTGAAGTGTATCAGAGTCATGAATAACTTCAGCCGACAACAAAAAAAAAATTGAATTGATATCCAAAAGCTGCAAAGTTCATTTACAGGCTTCTCCTCAACTGGGGAACAGGGGCACAATGTACCCCTACTTTCACCTCCCCTGAGCTCCCAACTAGGCTATGTAAACCACAGGAGCACGTTTTCCTTTTGGCCACCATACAGAACAGTGCTCCACTTTCAAATCAAGAAAGGCTACAAAATGATCCCCTAGAAACTAAACCAAACAACTGTGGCCTCCCGTTTCAAATTTCTAGCGGAAAAAACCTGATTATAAAAAATAGTCATGTGCAGTACAGACTGCCATCTGGATCTGAGCCCCCAGCAATGTGAACTAACAGGTGTGCAAGCTGAGGATGTGCCACATCACTTATGACCATTCCTACTAAATTCTAAAATGTGTCACACAGAGCAAGTTGGAAAAACCATCTTAATTCATTCAATAGCACCTAACAGACATGCCCAGCCAATCGGTCCCTTGCCACAAGGGGGCAATGATGAGACACGGCTCTTCCGCTCTCACCTGAGCACCTGAAACACCCCCCCCCCCCACCATCTCCTATTAAACTATATTAAAAAAATGTAATGGCTTGGCTGTAATGGCTTAACGCACTCGCTAGCTTTACCTGGTACCTCGCTTGGCCAACCTTTGAAACTTTGTCATGCAGTATTTCTAATATTGTTGACTCTATGGTTTTTTTGCTTGTGTTGTACTGTACCTCACTTGTAAGTTGCTTTGGATAAAGGCATCTGCTAAATGAATAAATGTAAAAGGAGTGTGGCAAAACATGGTCCCATGTCTCACTGGGTGCCACTGACCACCCTGCAAAGTCACTGAACTGAAGCAGAGCAGCAGGAGTGTAATGGTTCAACCAAACCTAATTTTTGCAGAAAAATTATGTTTTTGAAACAGAAACACTTCCTAAAACACATAACACAGGGGGGGAAGGTGTTGATAAAATGGTTGATTAGCCAAGATTACTGTTGAATATCACACATTCAGCTAAATGCTTACTCTGTGCCCCTTCACATTTTGAAAACGTAAATGAATACAATTTTTTCCAACTGAGAAGCAAACTGCTAGACAGGCCTGAAGGCTGAGAAGTGTTCTGTCCAATTTCACATTAAAACTGCAGCCCAGCAGCACACTGGTGATGTAATCAGAAAAACCAAGCCGCTATCCATGCCTTGCCCAGAGCAATTGTTCTCACGGACTTCAACCAGGCCGCATGAGACTAGTGCTTCAATTCAGCCCAAAATCTGAGGAAAGAACAAACCCAGTAGTTCTCCACAGGGACCGCAAATTCAAATTCACAAACCACCGCATCCACACGGATTAGCCTGCCGAATTAGCAAACCAAAACAGCTTGACTACGGGCCTCCGCCGTTCTCATGTTGCCCGACATTCAAATTAGCCCATTAGATGAGTAACAGAATGTAGCCGCTCGCTGCCGTGTTCCACAGCGGCGAGCAAAGTAACGTTGCAGACGAGTTCACTCCATTACTCATCCAGCAGCCGGCCGAGTTAGCGCGGCGTCGGCAGCGGCGCGCCTGGGGCGGATTTTAAATGGCTCGCACCTTATGCACCGCGCCGTGACATTAATGGATCTGATCTGAGCCCGGGTCACCGCTGTGTCGATATAAATCATCCCATAACCGAGACGGCTCAAGAAACCTCTCGGGGTGACTAGATTTACAAGCCGCACGCCGGCAGCGCGACACCCCCGGTCAGCCAGCGCTTCCTCTGGAGACATCGGCACTGCCTACCTGCCGAGGCAATTCCGAGGCACTGGATCTGCATGGATTAAAACAGGACACACTCCACAATGAGATGCTGTGGAAAATACCGCAAGCCCCCAGGTGACTAAGATTGGGTTACAGGCTCATGACACCCCTCCGCTTCCAACGCAAATTACGCGCAAAGACAGCAAATTAACATGGAGCCATGTGTCCGTGTGTGGGAGGCTGGGCTGCTGACTGAGGTGGGTTTCAGATTAGGAGAGGACAAGGGCCTCAGTCTAGCTCAGCTGAGCTCAGCTCTTCAGGTCCACTTGAAAACCTCTTGAGCATTCTGCAGGAGGCGGGGTCCTGCATCCCTACTGCAAATATGCTGGGAGAGGCAGCCACAACCACGGAAACGCAACTGCCGTGCTCCCTAGCATTTACAGTTCAAAAATGACTGAGCGCATCTTTTTCTGCACCACTTAGAGCTACTCCATTTCAGAGACCTCTCTCCCCGAGACTGATGGCTGTGAATTATGCTTTGCTATTCTTACATTGTACTGGATCCACCCCTGTGCTCTGAGATACTTCCCAATCAACTGCACTTTCAAAAACCATGAGGATTTTTTTTTAATCATTACTGCAAATAGCATGGTTAAGGCAAAGAAAGGGCAGAGGGGTGGGCCCACAGTACAGAGCACTCAGAGTGATGGACATGAGAAAGGAAGCACAGGGAACAGTTTGCTCTAAGCTACCTTTAATCCACCTGTTTGAGACAGACTTCACCACATGTATTTGCATGGCCATGTCCCTGTTGCTCTATGTCTGAGATGATTACTCATTTTTGTGATGTAGCAGATGACTGGCTTTGTGCAACACATGCAGGTACGCAAACTTAAATTTACATTGGTGAAACAGGAGTTTCTGCCAGAAACCCCAGCCCCTTCATCCAGGAAACCACATGTGTGTATGTGTGTGTATGTGTGTGTATGTGTGTGTATGTGTGTGCATGCATGTAAGTGTGGGGGTGGTGATGGTGGGGTGACACATTACCCCATACTCTATTTGAGTAAGCCTCTTTCAAGAACTACATTTTGAGCTTAACAGCTACTCATTTAAAACTTCCAGTGAGTGTTTTGCAGCAATTCCATCCATCCCCATTCAGAGCACTGCATTTGTAACCATTAACCACCATTACTACATCAACAGTTACTTGGTTACTGCATTTCATCAACTACATTTCTTGAACCTATTGTCCAAGTGCTACTTTGACATCACGCTACATTTGAAATCTTGATTTACAACACTTAGAACTGACGAATCGGGAAATGTTTTCCCACGTTATCAAATCACCATTCTGCTACACAACCATTCTGACAATATACACACACTATATTGCTGTAGCTTCAAAAACTCAAGATAGCGAATACAACTGCACGAATCTGACGATGGATTAGAGTATCAGTGAAGAACTGCATCAGTAGAGAAGCTGTTGGACAACGGGGTCACTACCACACTCCCAAAACAACGTTGTGCAAAGACCCATATGTGGCGTTTTACTATTATCATCATATGTATCCAAGGGCTATTAAAAGCAGCCTGGAGACTTTAACTTCAGCTTCAGCTTTGGCCGAAATGGCTGATGGAAAAAAAAGTATCCATTACTTACTAGATTATTTTTTGGAATATTACGGATCTCGTTTAATACGTAATAGGCAGCCATGAGGGGCGCTAGTCGTCTCCATCCGATCGTCTCCCCCAGATAGCGCAGCCTCTCAGACCTCCATTATAACGACTACATATTTACAATTTTAAATGTACGCCAGACATTGGTGGTGACAATGGGTCATCACCAGAAACAAAACCTGAGGATTAAATCTGCTACCCATTTCGTTAAAACCGGAGCGGAAAGGGACCAGTTCATTTTTCCGCGTTTCACGATGTTAACACTAGCTTGTTGCCTGATAGCATAGATGAAATATTGCAGCCAAATAGTCACCAAAAAACGTTGGCGTTTTGCCATACTGCAACTACAGGACCAGACAGGGGGACATCTCCTTTCATGTCAGAAATGCAAAATTCAAAAAAGTTTATCTAGCCACCTGGTTGTAGGCTGCCAGCAAAACTTCGAATCAGTATTTTGCTTTCTGTAGGCTACATCGTGCATCGGCGTGCGTTTTCTCTTTAGCCAACTTAAAGTCAGAATGGTAGCATGGAGCACACGATCGACAACAAACTATAGACACCGAGTTTAGAAGCGCCACCACTAGCCTCCGGGATTGGCAGCCAGCGGCGGAGTCACCGACAAAAGCTAAAGGTCAAAAGATACCAGCTAGCATGCAGCTTAGTTGGGCCGTGTGGAACGTGGTGTTAACTCAGCTAGCTAATTAAATATTATTCTGAATATTGCCGTTAGCAACCTTTATAGCCAGGTAGCTAACTTGTTGCTTGGTGGTTGGTATAACGTAGCTAAATGTTACCGAGAACAACCCCTCAAGGGAAAAAAGCTTGCTTAGGCTAGGTTGGTAGCTCCTACACGGCAGTTGCTATCAATTTTGTCAAGTTCCAGCTCACTGGTTCTACATGTTAAGAAGCCACAACAGTGGCGACACATTAATTCAATTAACTACATACCAATACATTACCTAGCTCCCATACCTTCTTTGATTAAAAACACACAGCTCACACACCAATCTGTACAACAGTAGGTCGGCAAGACGCCAAAATCTCAGCTGTCTTCCAGTAAGGCGCGAAAACGGGGAGAGCGGCGGGAAATCGAGCTGCCTTTATAAGATAGCGGTCCAATTGAAAGCTGGGAAAAATTAGAGACCTCTGTGACTAATTGAGATGCTGGTGGCGCTAGTTGTACCCAATTAGCAGAAGGCCTTCATTTTGGGTGTGGCAGCTGTCTTGAGTCAAAATGCCAAGCCTTGCTCAACCTTCAAGTGGACAGGCAATGGGCTGGCTGACTTGTGTATGTCTTTGTGTAACTGTCAAGACATCACTGTACAACTAAAATTGGTAGTAGGCAGGCCTCTAATATTCATCAAAGTATTAAAATACTGCGACTACTACCATAAGTGACAAGATGTGTGAATACAATTGAGGCTTAGGCCCTGTTTATGGTTCATTAGTATGCTGGCTTTAAATCAGCAGTAGCTTGTAAAGTAGGAGTGGCAGGAACCCTCCGTAATTTAACTTAATTATTTATTTATTTCAGCGAGAGAATCGAAGCGTCCCCTATCAATCTGCACCACTTTTCACAAATCTGACTGCTGTGCTCCCGCATACATGGTTTGTCTTTCATCTGTGGTCAAACATGCACATTAAACGACAAAAGAGGCAAATGTCCCATCTGCCAACTGTACAGTTCCACTATTAACCAACAATTCCACCTCAAACCTTATTTTAGGTAAGGGGAGGCACGCGTTTCGCTGTGGTAAGCTAGTGCTCCCAGCGCCTGTGATTTATTTCCTTGCAGTAGGCTAAGCGCCTAGCTACAGCTACCTGTTAGTGATGCCGCGTGCATACTTTGTTTTAAGGACCAACTTTGCAATGACAGCTCTACGGTGGTATCCGACGAATGATTCCCGTGTTCGATATAGCCTATGTGTCCCACAATATACAGAACAAATCGCGAACGCCTTAAGCCAGAGTGATTAGGTGTATTTGCCCCCCACCCACCCCCCAGTGTTAAGTTTCGATCCTGTGATATTAGGACGACACCCAAATTTCCCCCGTGCTCAGGTGCAAAGACACGCTCACAAGCAGTGCTAAAATGTGCAGACATTCCAGTTACACAGCTAAGCAACACCAATACACATTCAGAACACCATCCAAAAAAGCTAACTAGAGAATAGCTGTATTCAGAGACATTTAATAACGCCCAACACCACGTGAGTGCAGCTCTAGGAGCATACAGAATATGCGTTAAATGAGCATTTCAAATAATGTTACCTACTGGTGATCCCGGCAGTGCGATATGGCCATTGTGTCAAATGACGGACATTGGAAGCACTAAGGCAGTAGGAACCATGATCATAATTCACTTAGGCTAGTTTACTAATCAGCATCACAACAGTTTCGTTACTGTTAAGAAGAAACTTAAAAATCCCTTACCGTCTTTAAATGAAAGTTAGACGTCCTTAGTGTTAACCAAATGTTATACTCAACAAATGCAAAACAACAAAGCAAGATTAAAAGAAATCCCGCTTTATCTGAATAAAACTGCGAACGCAATCAATAAAAACGGGACTGATTAGTTAAAATGTTTGATATTCTATAGCAATCAAAACACTCAAATACGTCCCTAACAGACAGCGAATCAGCCACGAAAACAAAAGGAAATTAACTGAAGAAATAAAATAAATCTAAGAATTTTAAAAAGAGCCGACTTCTGTCTCTCTCTTTACAGGTTCACAACAAAAATAAGCAACATCACTAACTGGGTAGAGAATCTGCCCGGGGAGGATGCTATCTTTCAGGAAAAAGTGGTCCTGCCGCTGGATATATAGAGCCGTATCACAGCAGCGATATACCTCTCCGCACTTGGTGTGCAGCATCCCCAATGCACGCGGAAGTATACGCTCACCGATAGCTCCTTCAACCATGTTGGATTGAGTCCCTTCATGCAATTGGCTGCAGCGTTTTTTCTCTGCACGTCCCTTCCCGCAAACTTGAGACGCCATTGGTCTGATATTTTTTTTCGTCGATCGTTTAGGTCTTGAGAATTTCGTATCAAACAAATCGAGGTGTGAAACAAAGCTAGAGGAAGCGAAGACGAGAGGTCTGCGGGACAAGTAACGACAAAACCCTTCCTCCGGTCTCGTACCGTTTGCCAGTATTATTCACTCAGAGTAAGAACGATTAAGTTGTCTTATGCAGGCTACGTTGACAACAATTGATAAATGAAAAGGAACTATTCTACGACTCAAGGAACCTTTCAAGAAAAGAGATTGCAATTGCAATTTCTAACAACGGGACAATGCTTACATTTGTATGACTTAAAAAAGAAACCTTTCGCGATAAGACCAGAATTATCATGGAAGTCTTTCTCATATCCATTTCTACTTTAGTTTGCCGTGCATATTTGAGTCATTGGGTCGTTACGTCTTTGGCTTTGGGTACCTGAATTACATTCCAAGTAATTTTGTTGTCCAAGAGGATTCGTGTATCCAAAAAATAATCATAACAATATAGGTGTCTTCAGCGTTTCAACGCCTGCAATATGTTAGATGTTCGGACAATGCTGCCGACCTGACTTAATTTTTGTGTTACTGCATTTCCTTGTGGCTGCAATTCTTTGATATTCCAGTATCACTCTTTAAGCTCACATTGAAAGAATATAAGTAACTGATGTAAGCATGTTATCACAGGTCCTTGAAACCATTGGCTGTGCACACATCAAGGATATTGAAGCAAACAGTGTGTATAGGAAATGTGTAAATTCCTTCAAAAAATTGGAATAGAGATGTTTGGTTTGCATTGTGTAATATATGTGTGCAGGGCATATGCTTTTATTACCTATTCTATATATTTTAAAACCTGAACATCACGTAAGAGTTTTATGGATTGTAGACGCAATTCGATTCTGTGCGGAGCAGCGTTATACCCACGCTCTCACATATCGTCTCCTTACCTAAACACGACCGCTTTGACAGAACGCATGCGTTTATTCATTCAGGCTGTTTAGTTTATTTTTGGAAAACGCACAGGGCGGGTCTCATAGAAACTTAGAATCCTGTGTGATCTGTTTTCAGCACCAAGGACAGCAACCGATGCGACCGAACAGCAGGCGCAGTGACAATATCGTCGGTCTTAGTTGGAATTTCTCTCTGTGCAACTGCCAAAGTGGCAAACGATAAGCGCCGCATTATGAGAACCCACACAGGCTTACACGCAGATAAACATTGCATCGCATTTTAAATCCCAAAGCACGCTTTGTTGGTGTCAACATTTAATGCACAATGTTTTTCTTCTTTCTTTCAGTAGCTACAGTATCCACGTATTTCCATACCTAATTGGTGTGATGGGGTTTGTCAAACATAATCTTGGGAAAACTGGAGAAAGACACCAGCCTGCCCAACTTTTTTCCTAATTATGTTGTGATGAAGGGGATCATTCCATCGGTTGGCTCTTTCACATTCTGCTATAATTGTTCTATGACTCAGCAATGCGTCAGACTGGTCACAGTTTTTTTTTTTTTTTGCACTCAGGATTCAGGGAGGACATGACAATGCAGATATTTCAAAGGTTTTTAGTTTCCTAACAGCGTCTTTGTTTTCTCCAACCAAATTATAATTAACCAATCAAACATCTCCAGCCCTTTGTTATTTGTGTAGGCCTAAGTGTAATTAAAAGGATTTTATATTTATTTATCTGTCTATTTATTTTGCCCAGAAAACCAAATTAATATGTAGACTTTGGCAGTAGAAATACTGAAAATTTTAGAGGACCTATGTTTGAAATAAACTAATATTTCCTGTGGGGGGAAAAACATGAACACGAATCTTTGATTACACCACATGGTCCTCCAAAACTGTGAATATGAATCAGTTTTAAATTTAATCAATTTTGCATCAGTTTAACAACATCAACACATAATGGGTTCAAAAACAACGGCTCTGAAAAGTCATAGAACTTTTTCTGCCTCTAAATTTAGATCTATCCTTTTACCTCCGGCCACATTCTACAAATGTTAACTGCATGCAGGAAGGTTTTGGCAGTCTTGAGTCTGAGTAGGGCAATGCTGTTTTATTGGAAAATTTGAAATATAAAATAAATTCTGGATAAGGGCTTCCTGTGAGCTGAGAAGTACTGCAACAAGAAATAAGCTTCATTTGTGTTTGTTTTCATTGTTTTAGGGAATATATTTGAACTGATTTATAACTGTGTGCTCACAATATCCCAAACTGTTTTATGTTGATTGTCAAAATTTTCAATTCTTCATATCTGTTTTAATTAAGGATAGTGACCTTATTCAATTCTGCTGGAACCCATACTTAACTAAACAATCTGCAGTAAGAGCCCCATGTAGTGGATGCACATTTCTATGACTCCTTTAAAGGGTAATTACATGACAAGAGCTGTTTTAATCAAGGCAGGCTTCATTAGATAGGGGATGAGATCTGAAATCACATACCACTTGGCTTTTGAAGAGTATCAATTATAATCAATTGTGTATTTTTTGTTGGGGGGGGGGGGGGGGGATTGGGGGGAGATGTGAAAGTCCATCTGATTGTGTCCAACATGAAAACCATCTACCCTTAACATTTGGTACTGAAGGTTATTTTCCCCCCAATAATATATTAAAATCACTCTGAGACCATGACATACATTAAATGGTACATATGGCCTGTACATTGTCAATGTTTTATTTGACATTTTAATAATTATTCTTAACTTTAACATTTAATCGTAATTTAAAATGTCAAATAGTATTTGGAAAATGAACCTGGGGATAAGTGTGTAGTTTGATGTTCAAGTTTCCTTACAAAGCTGATTAATGTGTGGTTTGTTCAACCAAACACTTTCTCTTGGTTTTATTATCTCATAGTATCACCATGACTACCTTCTAATAAAGAAGCAGAGATACGATTATGTAGTATACAAAGTGTTAGTAAGAGCTGGCTCTAATACATTCAAAGTAGAGGCGAATGTCATGTGCATATAGGTTTCCAATACCAGCCAGAGAAGGCCATTATTTTTGCATTATACATTTTTTTTTGCATTGTGCACTGAAGCTGCATTTAGCACAATGGCTATTCAATGGATGACATTTAGGAGTAAAACCCTTTTTTTCCAAACCCGTCAGCCATAAACACAGCGGAGGACATATCCCACTCTACACTGCAGTGTTTTTCCCTGATTTGCACAGAGGGGGTTGAAATGTCAATAACAGCTATTTTGAGACATCAGCAGGCACTGCTCTCAAGATCCCTCAATGTCAATGGATCTGAATTGCGTCCAAAGTGATTAGAAGGCCTCCCAGAAACAAGGATGTGAAGCACGTCGGCATACGTTTCCATGGCTGAATGCGCTAATGAGGATAATTATTGCAATATTCAGCCTTTTTGACAGTCTACATTTACAGTTCTCTCCCGCTCGGATTTACGCATCCATTTATCATTGTGATTTAAATAACCTTTACATTTGAACCTGGGCTTGGCCAAGGATCTACAAATAAGATTTACCGGAGACAGCAGGTGTAGATTAGGTTAATGGATCTTGTTAATTTGCAGCTTCTTGTTCTTGTACACAGATGTCTCTGTACTATCCAAACATGTTTATCTGATAATGGTTTTGACATCCTTTTTAATCATAAGTTCACAATGATTATCTCTGGTTCAACAGAATTGTCTTATATTTGATAGGTTGAATAGTGTATATTTACCAGGTACAATGCATTCCATATTTATTTACAGCCCTGACAAAACAGGAACCAAAAACATAACACTACAGAAAGAGTTTGGACGCTGAACAATTTTATTGATTATAGTTTTTTTTCAATGCTATGCTTTAACATTAATTGCATTTCCCATTAGCAGTTTTGCAGCTCTATATGTTTTTTCCCCTTTTATGTAACCCTCCTTTTGGAATCAGCAATCACTCATAAGACTTTGTTTCACTCTGACAACGTCTGCATTTGTACAGAAGTGCTGAAGAGACACAAAGTCAGTCCTCTGACACACACAGCCAGGAGCCATCCAGTGTGCAGTTGAGACAAACGCCATGCTGGCTATGCCACTGGGGAGCCTCACAAATAATGAGTTTGAATCCAGACAAAATGAGGGTCAGATTTATTCACATCCCTGTAATTATTATTTTGTAAATCCTCATCACAGTATTTTTAAAGACCCGGGAGGTGTAATGGTACATGAACCACCGCATGCTGCAGAAATCAGAATGATCTCTGACCTCAGTGAGCCATCCAGTATGAAACAGATTCCATTAGAGCCATTTATGAATAAATACAGTAGACCGTAATAACAGACCTGCCATAACAATCTTCAATGTTCATGAAAATGCTGAATGAGTAACTGCGATGCTGTGTTTTGACTGTCAAGGCATTATCTTTTTGTTTATTATGAATAAATGACTGGATGATCTTTTGTCATGCAAGTGTGAATGGGCGCTTATTTAACGGCAAACCAGTAGTTTCATACTGTGATTACATAGACTTGCGTAATTTCACTTTCTCCCAAAGGCAGTGGATGTTTATTATTAAGGGATGTGGCCCCAGGGTCAAAGTGTCTTTCCTAATTATTGGATATGGTGAATGCAGTTTATCTAGCCAAATAGGTTTGAGCCAAAAAACTTGATATGGACACAGCTGTCTTGTCTAAGATGCCATATTCACAACCACAGAATGACTGGAGCTACAATTTGAAATTTGCAATTTGATTTGGAGTGCCAAGGGTATGAATCACTAGGATCACCATAACGCAGGCCTCAGTTAGCATCAGTTCTGGATGGTTAACTTTCCCCAGAAAAGGAGTGAGTGAGAGAGTGTGTTGTACAGTGATATACAGTATATAATGCATTTTTAATTAGTAATTGGATTGATTAAACAAGGTATGGTTATGATGGTGACAATGATGATCATTTATAAATAAAAAAACATGCTGTGAGTTATTTATCTATGTCTATCTCAGAACACAGTTGCATAACATCTCACCTTTTTTAAATTTTCACAGGTGCAAATGACAGAATGAACTAGAATTGCTGTTTCACAGAATGACACGTTTTTTTTTTTCATTTATTTCTGGAGTGCTGTTTCTGTGGGGAAAACACAGCCAACACAATACAACACAAAATAAACCAAAATCAATTTTTCTCATCTGTTGCGTCTGCCGAGGCTGTAAAACAGGTTGGGAACAGATGTAATTTCAATTAAACTGTCGGCGTTTGGCTTTACTCTCTCCTCTCTCCTCCCTCTGAGCCATTGAGGACCAGTTGTCTGAGGTGCCTTCGTTGTGCTTTGAAATGGCCTGCCATAAATGGCCTCGTTAGAAGGAGGCTGGAAAGCGGCATTCCCTTCCACGGAGGCGAAGGTAGCGGCTGACAGAACACCGGCGATCGATTCTGCCGTGCGCAGATAAAATGAGAAATAAGGGATTTGTCCACCTAGTTTGGAAAGTTTTCAGAGCACCATTAGAAAGAACATTTCCAGGCACCAGACAAAGGGCATCGATAAAATGCCCTTGATTTCCTTGCTGTTTTGCCAGTTTGCTCTTTTTTCTTCTGTGTTTGTGCATCTACTTCAATTATTCTCAACAGCGGTCGAATGCCGCTGTGATGTGCAGCGGATGTGATTGTCAGCCCTGATATGATTCAGAAAGGAAGAGAAAGGCTCACATCTTGTCACTTTTCTCTCTCATGCAGCACATTTATAGAAGGCACCAAAAACTTGATATGTCTATTCCCTTCATTAATTAATGAATGAGGAAACTGGCCCCTTTTCAAGCGATTCGTTTAATTAAGATGAACTAATTGTATTGGGAAATGCACTTAGAGCTGAGCTCCACATTTTGTTAATCACTGCTTGGTGCAGTGGGACTATGGGGGATGAAGGCAGGACACACTGTTTTTCTTTTCTTTTTTTTTTTTGCAAACCAGGAGTTTAGGGAGTTTA